>NC_134483.1:169401500-169531500 GCF_040206685.1 Ascaphus truei
TTAACTGCCCTATACTACACTGAAATAACCTATACTGCTTACTTCCAGATCTGACTCAAGCTTCACACGGAAGATATCGAACCCCCCCTAACCCAGAAGACAGGTAACGAACACCTCCCCTCCAATGTATAACATTGCGGGAATGAGGGTACCTGGACTTTGAGGGTCTGCGGATCAGTTAAGATCCCAGACGGGATTGCTGCTTTAAATATTGTGAAGCGGGGGCATCCAGACACTAGTTAAGGGGTGCAGGAAACTAGTCATGCACATCTGGCTTTTTTTTTCTAGATTTGACATTTATACACACACACACACACCAAGGACTAATTGTAGTATAATGTAATACAATAAATAAACTAATATCAAAAACGAATGTTCTTACTAGGAATTTATTCAATTTATGGCTTTTTTTAAAATGCGTGGCTGGGGGCGGGACTAGAGGCGGGGTTGGGGGCGGGACAAGGGCGGGACTAGGTGGCGAGTAGATTTTTTGGTTCGGCGAGTAGATTTTTGGGTGATTTGTCAAGCACTGCATATAGGCCATATTCGTTTCATAAGAGCATTTAAAAACACTGTCTCAAACTACAGGCCAATCTCACTTCTCCCAATTATATCCAAAGTCATGATGTTTTGATGAGGCCATCTGTCCGCAAGCTAAAGCTTGGCCAAAATTGGGTCATGCAACTGGACAATGATCCCAAGCACACCAGCAAATCTACAACAGAATGGCTGAAAAAGAAAAGAATCAAGGTGTTGCAATGGCCCAGTCAAAGTCCAGACTTCAACCTGATTGAAATGCTGTGGCTGGACCTTAAGAGAGCTGTGCATAAACAAATGCCCACAAACATCAATAAACTGAAGCAACGTTGTAAGAAGAGTGGGCCAAAATTCCTCCACAACGATATGATAGACTGATAAAGTCATATACTGTAGAAAACGATTACTTCAAGTTATTGCTGCTAAAGGTGGTTCTACAAGCTATTGAATCATAAGGTGTACTTAGTTTTTCACACATAGCTTCTCCATTTTGGCTTTATTTTTGTTAATTAAATCATGACATGGTATAATATGTCATGTGTTGTTGTTCATCTGAGGTTGTATTTACCTACTTTTAAGACCTGCTAAGGAACAGGTGATTGTTATTATGTCCTGCTACAGTATGTAAAACCATAGAATTCAAAGAGGGTGTACTTTTTTTTCACACAACTGAATATCTCCTCTCTGGGTACCTATTTTTTTTTTTTTGATCTAAAAAGGAATAACTTTTTTTGATAAGAATGGCTACTCCTCTCTTTTTGCTCTGACAGGAAGAATAGAATGCTGTGGAATATATTTTTTTAAATGTTTTTGGGGATCCACTGAATCAAAATGAGTCTCCTGCAAGAACAAAAATCACCTCCCAGCCTCTTAAATTCTATCAGGGCCAATCTACGCTTGAAATTTGAATTCAAACCTTTAACGTTTAATGTCATTCATTTTTTGGTGTGGGTTTAGACATTGTGATTACTGTGTTTATCTATGCATCCATAGGTTCAGTTGTGTAGGATTGTAGGATTGGCACTCGAGTTGAGCTTCAGTCTGTGGCAAGGGATGGGATGAGGGAGGTAGAGGGAAGAGGAAAAAATTGAGAAAAGGAAACAAACAATGGTGAACAAACCATTCACGTCAGTTGGCAAACCTCAATGGGTTCTGCCCAGTGGGGGTTATGCTACAATCGTTCACATCATTCTGGAAAACCCAGAGGGGGTCCACTCATTAAACAATGGCCAGTCTTGTATTTGGTTAGCAGTGTGGGCATATATAGCCCTTTGGGGGATCTCCCTGGTGAGGGAGTAGACAGACTTTCTGTCAATAGCAAATCTCCCTCCTGCCTTTACTTAATATACCTACAGTATGTATAGAAAAAAAAAACTAAACCTGTTCAACTTGTTCCATATCTGGAATTAATTATTATTAACCAAATAGTGTTAGTTGACAACGCAGCAATCTTTCATTTCAGCATTTATAACATGTAATACATAATACCTATGAACATTTTATCAATAACCTTTTGCTATAAGCATATGATTTCAAATTATTCCTTGGATCCTGTGTACCCAATGGCCCAACCCCCGGGACCCGTGGTATCCTTGGCTCAGGAAACCCAGCGACCAGTCACCTAGTCCCTACATTCCCCAAACCCACAGACATTCCAGGAGAAAGCCAGCTGAATTTAGGTAAGTGAGTTACAGAGGCCTTCTGCTCCCCCCAAAACTCTTGCACCCCTGTCTTAAGCCTTCTCTCTTTCTCTAGTAGCCTCTCTATCTCTGCCTCTCTCCTGTTATATTGTATTGTATGTCTTTATTTATATAGCGCCATTAATGTACATACAGTAGCGACATACTTTATTAAAGTAAATGCCGGCGGCATGCCGGGATCTACCCCAGCTGCCGCCAGTCAGAAACGCGCGCCGCCGCGTTTCCCCCACGCACCCCCCCTCCACATCGCGCGCAATTACCCCCCCAAAGACACCCCGAACCCGGCTTCTACTCTGCCCCTCTGCTTCCCCGCACCCCCGCTTACCTAGATTTGAACTCCAGGGGTGTCGGGGAAGCCTGGGGAAGCCGGGGAAGACGGGGAAGCCGGGCGCGCTTGTGACCGTGACGTCACAGTGCGCCGCCACGCGCCGCGGCTACCCGCTTCCCAGCCTCATACAGCCAGCGGCATTTGCTCGAATAAGAGCTGCCGCTGCTGTAGCGCTTCACAGTAGTAATACATGTGGCAATCAAATAAATAACAGATAATATAAATAACAGATCATGGGAATAAGTGCTTTAGACATAAAAGTAACATTAAGGAAGAGGAGTCCCTGCCCCGAGGAGCTTACAGTCTAATTGGTAGGTAGGGAGAACGTACAGAGACAGTAGGAGGGAGTTCTGGTAAGTGCGTCTGCAGGGGGCCAAGCTTTATGTATCATGTGTTCAGAATATCCACAGTGCTATTCATATGCTTCTGTAAGCAAGTGTGTCTTAAGTTGGGTCTTAAAGGTGGATAGAGAGGGTGCTAGTCGGGTACTGAGGGGAAGGGCATTCCAGAGGTGTGGGGCAGTCAGTGAAAAAGGTTTAAGGCGGGAGAGGGCTTTAGATACAAAGGGGGTAGAAAGAAGAAATCCTTGAGAAGAGCGCAAGAGTCTGGATGGTGCATAACGAGAAATTAGGGCTGAGATGTAAGGAGGGGCAGAAGAGTGTAAAGCTTTAAAAGTGAGGAGAAGAATGGAGTGTGAGATGCGGGATTTGATCGGAAGCCAGAAAAGGGATTTCATGAAGGGAGATGCTGAGACAGATCTAGGAAAGAGTAGAGTGAGATTGTAGGGGAGACAGGTGAGAGGCAGGAAGGCAGGACAGCAGGAGGTTACAGTAATCAAGACGGGAGAGAATGAGGGTCTGAGTCAGAGTTTTAGCAGTCGAGCAACAGAGGAAAGGGCGTATCTTAGTTATATTGCGGAGTGTGACAGAGTGAAGTCAACTCCTATCAGTTACGCCTTGGAGACATATATCTGAGTGCTTCATCCAGCACTCAAAAGGGTTAACTCAGGTGGAAGTTAGGTAGTCAGGATGTAATCTGACACCTGAGAGCCAGCAACGTAGAAAAGGATGTTGTTACAAGCAGTAGCTGGCTCTCTCAGACAAGAGCACATGGATATATGTGCTGCTAGACAGACGGATACAGCACACTACTTACTGCAGCCAAAGTAAGATTTGTTTCATTTGTTTCATGACTGATTAAAAGACTCTGAAGGTTTGGTTATGGTTTAGCCAGCCAGCCTGCTAGATAGGTCTGCTGTGTTAGTCAGTTTTTCTCCCAACATGGAGCAGGATTTATTTGTTTAAAGGGACAGTGTACCCACATGTTATGTTGTAATGGAGAAATAAAGCCATTGAACGTTTTTCATTATCCTGAAACTACACGTGTGGACTGTTCCCTGACCTCGGCTACAGGCCGTCCTGCCACACGGAGGAAAAAGCGACAGGTTTTAGAAATGTTTTGAATGTGATGGGCGAATGTGATAGAGGAGTCGAGTGTGACCCCTAGGCAGCGTGCTTGGGCTACTGGATGAATGATGGTAGTTCCAACAGTAATGTGGAAGGAGGTAGTAGGGCCAGGTTTGGGAGGAAGTATGAGGAGCTCTGTTTTAGCCATGTTGAGTTTAAGGCGGCGGAGGGCCATTCAGAATGATATAGCAGAGAGACATTCAGAAACTTTGGTTTGTACAGCAGGTGTAAGGTCAGGTGTTGAAAAGTATATTTGTGTGTCGTCAGCATAGAGGTGATAATTAAACCCAAAAGATGTTATTAGGTCACCTAGAGAGAGTGTATACAGAGAAAAGAGAAGAGGTCCCAGGACAGAGCCCTGGGGTACCCCCACAGAAAGATCAATAGAGGAGGAGGAGGTGTTAGCAGAAGAGGCACTGAAAGTACGATGGGAGAGGTAGGATGAGATCCAGGATAGAGCTTTGTTACGAATACCAAGAGTATGGAGAATGTGAAGGAGAAGAGGGTGGTCCACTGTGTCAAATGCTGCAGAAAGGTCGAGTAATATGAGCAGAGTGTAATGACCTCTGTCTTTGGCAGCATGGAGGTCGTCAGTTATTTTAGTGAGGGTTGTTTCCGTGGAGTGAGCAGTGCAGAAGCCAGATTGTAGAGGGTCTAGGAGAGAATAGGTGTTGAGAAAATGGATCAAGCGAGAGAATACAAGACGTTCAATGAGTTTAGAGGCAAAAGGCAGGAGGGAGACAGGTCGATAGTTAGAAAGACAGGTAGGGTCAAGCTTATTGACTCTCTTCCCCTGCCTTTCTCTTTCTTTATTATTATTATTATATTATAGCATGTTCTTGTATAGTGCTACTAGTTTTATGGAGCGCTTTACAGAGACATTTTGCAGGTACAGGTCCCTGCCCCGTGGAGCTTACATTTTTTGGTGCCTGAGGCACAGGGAGATAAAGTGACTTGCCCAAGGCAACCATGAGCCAACACCTGGAATTGAACCAGGTTCCCCTGCTTCAAACTCAGTACCAGTCAGTGTCTTTACTCACTGAGCCACTCCTTTCTGACTATCTCTCTATTTTTCAGTCTCTTTTGCTGGCTGTCTCTCTGCCTCTCTCCCAACACTCAGAACCTGCTCTGGCATATTACTATCCCCCAGGTCTCTCAATGCTGTGAGATTTAGGGTGATGAGTTGTAATGTGGGGCCCTCTCTGCTCCCCATTTGGTACAACTCCACTCAGGATCCCTTGTGATGATGGACTGTAATGGGAATCTCTCAGTGCCTTCCACTTTGGTACAACTCCCTGAATCACCTCCTCGGGCCCCCTCGGTTGATGGACTGTAATGGGAAGCTCTCTCTGCCCACCACTTCTTTACAACCGACACTTAATCCCCTCCTCAGAGCCAGATGCAACATCCCGTCTCATTGTTTTACTGACCAATAAATACCTAGGTCAGTTTGACTTTACATAGAATAAAAATAGGTATTTAAAAAAATATATGCTAGTCCTTTGTGAACCAGATTACTAAAATACTGAATATTTTAATGGTAATATCATGACACCATTTTTAATAAATAAATAAATTCAGTGTTACAGTGTGTATTAAATGTGGTTATACAAGTATTGTAAATAGCTTAACTCCATACTCGCCAGAAGAGTCTGAGAGTATCCAGGGCATCTCCAGCACTCACAGGGTCAAAAGGCACTGTTCTTATGTTTATGCTTAAGCAAGAAGCTGAGGAAGCTGGGAATTGCTGGGAAGTTGAGATTTACTGGGGCTTGTCAGGGTTGAACTTTGAATTTTTTGGCATTCTGCCAATTAATAACCCCTTCTGCCAATAGGGCCTCTGCCTTGTTGCTTTGCAATGCATAGTTGGTTTCTCTCACAGTGGATTTCATGCTGTAATTAACAGTGCTCATAACTGAGTGATCAGCCAGGCGAATCCAGCACACACTTCCAATAAATGAACTTGTGTCAACTAAGCAAGAGGCCTTTTCTGCAGTATTGCCAAGGTTACTGTTGTGTAAACCCTGGATATATTTCTGTGAATTCAGCCTTCATTACTCAGCTATAACAATTTCAGGGGGAAGTATCCAGTTTGTTTTGTTCCTGTTGATTGTGCCATTTGACATCATAAAGATGTATAGTATGGAAGCAAAATAGTTACAAAACACATAACTACAGTATCCACAGTGCAGGTTTACTTGATTCAAATAGATTGTTGTGACTATTTTATTAATAAAGAAATTAATAATTTGGATGTAGTAATACAGTATTTGTGATAACTTACTCAAGTTAAGAATTACATTTATAACAATAAGACTAAACAACATTTATATTTTTTAACTGCAAGAAAAACAGAATTGCGCAAAGTTAAAAACATTAAAACCACGGGATACACAAATATAATTAACTATCTAAACTAAATGAATTAAATTCTCCCTGCAGGTGGCCCAAACTCTCACCCAGAGAGAAAAGTCAATGTGGTGCAGGAAAATGACCTATAGTGCATAGGAGAGAGAAAGACAGAAACAGAACATAGTGTACTCTGTATAACATAAATAGATAATCCCTGCTGTATATGAATACACTTAAAGGATAACATTTTAAATCAAACAGAGTAGGTAATCTTAGCTGAATATATTGTTGGAGAGGGCCCACTCCATCAGGTTCGGCTTGGCTCCTCTATAAAAATGCAAACCCTGGTCTTATTTTATCATTTGTCCTTGTAAACAATACTATGTCGGAGGACCGAAAGGAAATTTAAAACACGTATGTCCGAACACATTAGGAATATCAGAACAGGTTTGGAGACCCATGGGGCCTCATGCTATAAGCATTGATAAGCCCCTTATCACAGATTATCGCCAAAAAAGCCTACAGCGATTCCGTAAACGCTGACGCTGACGATAAGAGCAAAAGTCGCAGTTTTTTCTTGCCGGAAAAAAAAAATCGCCAACCACTTGGTGATAAGCCACTTTTCGCCGCTCATCGCCAGCTTTTCAAACTCGCTGTATTCTAGTAGCCCCGATCAGCTTTTTGCAGCGGATCAACAGGGTATTTAAAGGAGTGTATCTGCACTAGTTTTCTACTCCTTGACAAAGAACAACATGTTCGAAACGCGTAGGAGGTTTTTCCCTGTGCTGTTTTTACTCAATTAAAGATTTTTTTGGTTACTTGGATCCTCTCCTAACTCCAGTCTCTGACGGTGCTTTACTTTTCTCACATCTACTTGTTCTTTATATTGAATGCACTTTAGAGGTGAAAACACTAGTTACAGCTGTATTTTATTGATAAATGCGGGTCATTTTTTAATATGTAATGATCTTTACTTAAGGAAGTGGTTTATTAACTGTACGTTGCTTCAGTATACATAATTAAATTGTGTCGATTTTTTTATCCTATTGGATTTTTTTTACTGTTTGATATGTGGTGTGATTAATAAATTACCAGGAATGCTGGTTTTGATAGGGTATACTGTGTTCCTCATCTTTAAGAGCATTTTGTAGTTTGCATTTTATCTTATGATTCTTTAGCAGTATCCCAGTAATAGCTGCACTGGCTTAATTTATAACGATGATCCATCTTTAGTGTATCGGACTACAGCAATATTTTGTTAAATAAATACTTGTTTTATTGTTAAATGTATGTATTAAGATTCTTAAAAAAACAGTACAACTCATTTCCAAGAATTGGAGATATAATATGTACATATTAACCATTTATAAATACTTTATGTGGTGTTCCCCATTATCAGTCCCTGACCACCTGTTTCATGGGCAGGGCCGATGATAGGGTGTTGCTGTCCATGTGGCAGGTGGACCCAGCATGTGATATTGCACGGGGCCCCGCATTTGCTAAAGCAGGCCCTGGCCATGCCTTTGGGCACTAAAGGAAATGTCAATGGGGAGCTATCATCTAATTCACTTAAAACAGCTGGATAAAGTTAGAGAGTATATGAGAGTCTCTCCAATTGTCTAAACATTGTCATTTTCAGAACTTTCTAAACTTTGTCATATTTAGTACTCTTTTCTGATGATTACATTGTTAAGTAGTCAAAATGCAATAACTTCTGAAAAGTAGAAACAATTTTGAAAATATTGAAGAATGGATGGATTTTAAATGGTACAGTATTGCTATTCTTTATCTTAATGTGACCGCGCTTAATTAACTGTCTCACATTTACTATTATTTACTTTTTGTAATTGGGTTGGTTATTTTTTTTACCAACCAAAAAAATATATTTCATTGTCACCGTACATACTATGTTGTTCATCCATTCATCCATTGATAATTTACTGCACAGTTCACTATAAGTAATGTGCTACACAAGGACGAACAACAATGGTACACCACTCCCCTGTTGTTTCCATATCTCAGGAGTTGTGAAACAAGAGGACAAAGGCAAAAAAAACTTAATAATTAACACACTGTGTATTTCAAAATGTATATTTTTTTAGAACAAAGTATTAATAATGAATTTGACCTTTGGACAAAATGATGACAGAACTCATAAGTATAAGAATGGCCACTTTTACATGCTGGTAAAATGTTTTACTACTGTACATGAACTTCTAATATGTTGTCACATTGTTAAAGACCAAAATAAGGTTGATAAAAGCTGAGAAAATCAGACTGTCAGCATTTCTGTAAATGTGTACAGATGGAACATTTTCCTCCCACATGAAATATAGAAATAAGGAGTTTACATGACGACTGTATTATAATACATTTCCTTAGAGAAAGTACTTGTGTGTTATTCAAACAGAATGTTTTTGTTTACCTGTTCTTGACATTCCTGTTTCTCTGAATAATGTCTACTTTTGCCCAGTAATAGTATCATTTTATCTTTGAGAAGGAATTACTTCACAAAAACATGTACCATAACAGAGGAAATTATGTCTTTATCTTAACAAGGATGAATCAATCAAGTGGAAAAATACTGTACAGCTACAGAGTTTAACAATGTTCATCTATCATTTACATTGAAGGAGGAAAAATATAATGCAGGTTTCACACTGAAGGACCAATAAGGAAATACCATTAAGTTGTAATTCTATTTATGTAGAAATGTCTGTTCAGGTCGTTTTCATACAAAATCTCCATAGACGCACTGTAAATGGGGATCTTTGGACAAAAACTTCCCAAATTGCTAGTTCTGTATATATATATATATATATATATATATATATATATATATATATATATATATATATATATATATATATAATACCCACCTGTTCTGGCTTTTTTTAGTAGCTGTTACTTTAGGATATAGATCTGTTTAGATTCCACCACTTTCTGATTGACTGATCTTCAAATCTAGAAATGAAACAGATACATATGACATTTCTAAAGTAAGTTTGATATTAAAATCATTCATATTCAAAATTTCTATAAACTCTGAGGCCTCATTCCAAGTACCTTTTTAAAAGAATAGAACGTCACCTATATAGCGAAGCCAAATAGGTATATAAAGGGTATATTGTTGCAGCTTATCATTAAATACTAATTCCCTCTTCCACCATCCAAGGAACAAATTAGTATACGATTGGGCGCATGGAGCACCCATCACTGTCCCCTAAACTATAAGAAAAAATAATCGGCAAAAACAAAATGGTTGCATACCAAAATTAACTCTAAGGGCCTTATTCGAGTAGCTTCGATAACCAAATAAAAATTTGCTAGATAGCTATTCAGAAAGCCTCGATGAGTTGGTTAAATCGTGCGGGTAAGGCATTTTCTCGCAATTTCTGGCTCCTGGCCAAACACATCGTGTGGGACCTGCAAAAATCCAAATACCGCCATTTTGATTAAAAATCAGGCTATTCTAGTAGCCAGAATAATCGGAGCCCTGGAATTGCGATTTTATCAAAGAATCTTCTTGCTAGCCCTATGGTGGCGAGAAGGGATCAGAAAGCATTTTTCATGCATCGGATTGAGGCCGGAGTCTCAAGAGCTGATACCAGCACCGGGGACCCCCGGCCTCAATCTGATGCAATAAAAATACATTTACAGGCAGCTTTATTATCTTAGCGGCTAACCAAAAGGCAATGAAGGGTAATGTTTTATTTTGAATGGGCAAATGCACTATTATCCAGATCTGGATAATAGTTATTTTGCCCATTACTGTACTGTATTTGTTGAGGAGGGTGGTTGGGGGTAGAAGAGGGGGCCATTCCTTGGGTGCCATTTGGCTTATCTTTGCTACCATTTAGGGCATAGGTAACCATACTGGCAATGAATGGGTGTATTGTTTAGTATTGTGTTTGTATTTTGTTTCAATGTTTATTGTGGGTAACGGGGGTGAGTAAAGGTGGTATTTGGCCTGTGGCGGGTGTTTATGACTACAGCTAAGGTAATGAAGAGGTGAACACTTACCGCAACACCCTCCACCCCCCCCCCCCCACTCCACAACGCCTAAACACCCACGGCGGGCCTAATACCACCTTCACCCACCCCCGCTACCCACAATAAACCTGGCACTGGTAGTTAACCCCTTCAAAACTAGTACAACAACAACCACTCATTCTAGAGGCAAAGACCACAAATTTACAGCCTGCAAACAATTAATCGATTTGTTATGTATACTGTTACTCTCTTTAGCAGGAGATATAACCCAGGCCCTCCCTTTTCATCTCTGTCCCATAACCGTGAGAATGCCCCTATCAAATTCCAATAGGGCTATCTGTCACCCATATAAATATCCATAGACTGTTGCCCAAACTGGATGAACTAAGGCATGGTGCTTAATGCATAAACCCAAAGCCATAATTATCCCAGAAACATGGCTAACTTCTAAAACCCTTGATACAACCATCGCCATTCAGGGATATCCATTTAAAGGGAAAATAGGTCACTGAGAGGAGGAGGGGTGTTACCTTATATTCAAGACACCTTACAATTACGCAGCTAAATTGGCCCCCAAGCTCATCCTGTTTTGAAATCCTAGTTGGCAAACATGTCCTCCCCTTCTCTAAACCCATTCTTATTGCTGGCATTTACTGCCCCCCGAAAGCCCCACTACAATCCCAGACTGATATCACTCAGTTTCTTGGCTTAATTTCCTCTCTGAATTATAAGTAGGAGCTGTTAGTTTTTGGGGATTTCAACTTCAGTTGGCTTGACCCTTAAAAGAACAAAATACAACTCATCACTAAACCTAACCCACCTAATTTTCCAAACCACACAGACAAACCTAAAATCTCACAACCATTCCGTGCTAGAATATCCTCTACTCCCAACATAATCCAATTCTCTGGTATCCTACCTGACATTTTACGAGACCGTGCAATGTGACAAAGTATTTGATTTACGAAATGCGTAGGAAGAGGGCGCGTTCCAGCTTGTACTTCACTTAGTGAGGACTCTGTATTATCATATCATTTGCGGCAGTCTGTGGACATTACAGCGGTCTAACCCGCAGGAGACGGCATGACCCGAGTGACATCATTAGTGCGCAACGGGAAGCAAGACTCACAGCATCAGCGTGGAGCAAGTCTCGTCTCGTATCGGCAGCACTGCGGTTCCCCATTTGGTGAGACGAGCATTGTCTGAGGGGAGATAAACCCAAGAACAGCCAGGGGGAGACAAGAGTCTTTTCATCCTCCAGCCCAGCCGAGATCCGAGTGATTCTATGCTGCTAGCTGTTGTGGTAGCATGTCCATAACATGTCATGCCTAATATTTATTTGATTGATGTACGTGCATTACTTACCTGCTGAATTAAACTAATACAAATTACTTATATACTACACTATGAGGTCTTGCACTGTTCTCTCTTTTTGTTTTTTTGTTCTAGTTTTGGTTTGTGGAGCCATCCAACGAGAACTGCAGCAGTTACCTCATCCTACTTAACCTGAATGGAACAGGTTTAAATAACAACATTGATTTGTTTTTATCACAGCACTTTATTTTGGTTAAGTTAATCACTATATTGTTGTATAAACTGATCACATCCAATTGTATTGGTATCCTAACACATTATATTAATAATTAATATCACGAATCATTGAGCGCAGTATCACCTTTTTATTCACCAATAGTGTATTGTGTAAGAGAATTTAGACCACCCAAATCAAGCCCTAAAGTTCTACTCACTAGAACATTTAGAAACTTTAACCCACAATAGTTTCTGGCTGATCTTACCATCTGCCCTCGGAACAGAAACTGCCATCGGAACAGAATCAACTTGATACCGGACTCCGATTCTGCACTTGATTATTTCCACATGGAGGGTTCTTTGTTGATCCGGATGGAAGCAGGGAACCAGAAAAGCACAGCAGCAAAAAGTGGGGACCAAAAGATAAGGTGCCGTAAAAACAAGGTTTTAGTCCATAAGTAAGACACACATAGACATACAGGTGAGGTCAAAGTGTTCCTCTAATGCGTTTCGCGCTTTCGCAGCGCTTTGTCAAAGATTAATACACTTACTGATTACTTCCTGGATATAGCTCGGCGAGATGCCGTGCCCTTCACGTCACGCCCTCACAGCCAATCCAAGCGAAACCCTCAAGAGGACCCAGATGGTAAACAAAGGCTAGAGGGGCGGAACTAAAGGGAGGAGGGAACCCCCGAGCGAATCGCTGGAATATTAAAATAAATATAACATGCACAACAATTAAGTAATAACTGAAAAGGAAACATGTACAGTATATACAGGTACAAAAGCAAAAATTTATCAAAGATAATGAAACTAAAAACAATAAGAACGCACCACCTGTAACTCTAAACACGTGAACTATTTAAAACAAAAAGCCCAACATATAATATATAAAGAAAATATACACATAGAAAGATTATTAACCCATAAACTGAATGAAGAAAATTATACCGTGTAGTAACAACCAGAAATAACCAAAAAGCAGTAGATAAATATCAACTTAAATGAAAAATAATAATTAATAAATATATGTCTGCTAATAAATCAATATTAACTGAGGTAGAATATATCTACATATAATTTCACCATAGGTAGAGATAACACATAATGAATATTTTAATATGGATGTGATATTGATACATAAGGAATGATATGAAGAATACAATTTTAAAGAAAACCCCTACAAGAAATGATGTAGTTCCCAGTCAATGTTTATGCCATCTGGTGACAGTGTTTTTAATGAGGCAATCCAAAACCTTTTTTTTACAGCACCTCATCTTTTGGTCCCCGCTTTTTGCTGCTGTGCTTTTCTGGTTCCCTGCTTCCATCTGGATCAACAAGGAACCCTCCACGTTACTTACCTCTGCAGGAGATACACGCGACATTGAGCTTATCTGATGGTCACATTCAGTGCGTACAACATGTCCAAACCGCGTCAAAACCACTTTTTTACATAAATATAACTGGAGATAGCGTGCCGCCAGTCCATGCCAGAAAGTGCTCGGTGCTGGGTTATGCAAGAGGGGGCACCCGGAAGTACGTCCCGGTGAACTGCCCCCTCGCTTCAACCTGCTTTACCAGCCCCGAGCCCCCTCAGGCAGGACAAGCACCTACCCCTAACCCTCCCAACTGCCGCCACCGAGGGGCCTGTTTATCACCCCTTAAATCAGGCCCATACCGCCATACCCTCTCTAGCTGCCTCCCTGAACCCTTCGCCATGACTCCGCTGCCCCATTATTGGGGTATCTTTCCTGCCAATGCGCCATTGTCCCTACCGAAATTGGCGTTCACGCCATCCTGCTGTCCTGTTCCCTTAAACCACTTACTGTCCTTCTTGTAACATTTTGACTTGGGGTGCTGGCCCCCACACCCGGAGCAGGTGTGTTGGAAATGACAGTTGACGAATCTGCATTTCGATTAATTGAATCCCAAGCATATGCCCGGCTGTTTACCACCTGCGCATCCCTTTCCTGCCGGCCGCGCGAACCATTCCAAACCCTCCTGTGGATTGTTACGGAACATGTCACCCTGAAAAAAACCCCAGCCGCCCCCCCTGGTTGAGCCTCCTCCCCCCGAAATGTGTTATAAATACAAGTCAATATCCTTGCGGTCCCACGTAACCACTCCTTTATTCTCCTGCATACTTTGCCTGAATTCTACGTCGTATGTCCACCACCCCATTCCCCCGTATTTTTGGAACGCCTTCCTGATTATATCCTGATATTTGAACAACTGCGGCTCCTTTTCACCGCCATGCCCGCGAATATCCCAAACGCCTGCACCCAGTTACCGAAAGTGCGTGGGTACAACCGTCTTTCTACTGCACCGACACACTTTATTCGAGCAAATACCCAGTATGTACCTGGCAGATACCTGGAATGCGCCGCTCCTCACCTCTGACAAGCCCCGTTGCGTTTGCCTTCCCAGCCTGGGTTCATGCCTGGCTGATGGGCGGCTGATCTGTTAAATGATAATGATTAGGATTTAATAGGCTGCAATGCTTTGCGTGTCTACCAGATGGCATAAATTCATGAATTGTAATGCAGTATATATATATATACTGTGCAGTATTGCAGCCAGGGGGAATAAAATGCTTCAATCCCTGCTTGGAAAATACCTCAATGCACTCGGGCAGAAAACAGTCACAAACCTCAATACACCCGGGTATACCCGAATTCGTGGGACTAGCCGAGCTCGAATAAAGTGTGTCGCCAGTGTACGTCTTCCTTCTTGGCCTCCCCTTTCTTTTCGGATTTTGCGACCGCCTAATTGTACCCGGGAAGCAACGTCAGTAACTCAACGTAATCCCCCGTCCAAATTCTTTCCTTCACCTCGTCTGACAGATGCGTGCCTAGGGATTGGGTGACCGCTGTTTACGAATCCCCATATGCCGCATCCCCCACCCTCTTTGACCCTGCTTCTGCAACTGGCGCCACGGCCCCCGCCCCTTACGCTGTTCCTCCTACTGCGCTAGCTGCTGCTGTTACACCCGCTCCCTACCCTGCCACTGCTACCTGACTAACTGGTAGTCCTGCGCAGCTCGTGTCCCCTCCCCCACTGAAGTCTGCAACTGTGTAGTCCTAGCTGATGCACTTGCTGCTCCGAGGTTCCCCCGTGCGCCTTTCTTGATTTGCCTACGCCTGCCGCTAGTAACGCTGCCTGAATGACCTTTTCCATTACGCTGATCAATCTCGCCTCGGCATTGCCCGCCGCCACTGCTACCGAACTCTCCGGTATCGGGGAACGTTGATGCCTGGCAAGGTAGCCCCTCCTAAATGCATAATGCTCTTCCGCTTACCCTTTGGTGTCCTGGTCCCCGGCAGCGATGTGAACCGCCTGTCGGGACCAACCTCGAGGCCCTTGCCCTTCCAAATTCTGTTCGCAGGCCCGACAACGTACCAGCGCCGCAAAGCGAGGTCGACCGTGTCCCGACTGCTCCAGCCTTTCCTGTAAGAGAAAACAAGATTGAAAACCCTGCCACAGGATTCATCATTTTCTACTCGTAACTCCGCCATCCAGGGCTCCAGCCCCTCCCCCCTGCGCGTGCCCGCTGTTGGCCCCACATGCTCCGCTTATCCCCCTTGGGCGCCTTTCGCCCCTCCCATGGCCCGTCTGTCATTCAGCTCATGGCCAGACCCACGCTGCTACCCCTGTGCCCGGCGGTGCGATCTTCCGTCCGTGTTGGCCCTCATACCCATGCACATACATATATATAGAGATATCTATATACATACATATACGCGCACTTTTTTTTTTTTTTAAACCAACTGCCACCTTCTGCTCGCTTGCCCTCCAGTCTGTGTCCACCTCCCCACAGCCTCTCCCATGACCAGGCTGTGGCCTTCCCCAGTTGACACTGATGTACCCTTCTGCAACATTACAGGATGTCGCGCTCCGCCGCTAGGACCGCCTTCGTCGCTTGATGACGGACATGTATCGGCACACGTAGCCTCCAAACCCACTTGAGCGCTCTCCCGGATGCTCGACCCTCCTTGGTTGCTCTCGGATCCCTGCGTCAGTGCCATCAGTTGCTGGTGCAACCACCCCTCACCGTAGTCCTGTGCTTCCACCAAGAGCCGCATCGTACTGGCCTGTAACGACATTCCCAATAGCGCTGTGCTTTGCCTATGCGCTGGCCTTACTGCACGACTGCTGTAATAACAAAATTACATGTTACCCCTGTATATCAACTTTTTATTTTTTGGAAAATATATCTTGGAGCAATGAGCTATGTTGAGGGCCGAACCCCATCCCGACCCCTTGCTTGAGTGCAGGGAGACAACCGAGTCACCCCTGGATTTAACCCCCCTTACACGGCCACCCTAACCCATGCTAACCACGGCCAGTCGGAGCCACTCCACCGTGCCCGAAGGCAACCCCTGACAATCCCCCAATAGGATCCCTGCATCTAGGGTCCTGCCTGTCCTGGCAATACCCACCCATGTGATTGTCTCCCCCAACTAAAGCAGTGTGTGTAACCCCATATCTGTATATCCCACCTTGCCTATGCCCCCCCCTATGCATGACCGCCCCGTATACATACCTCTATCCATATATACTGTCCTGTCCAAGCCTATACTGCTGCGGCCAGCTTCAGTCTCACACTTACCTGTCTTGTCCCGCAGCTTTTTCCGAACTGGCGCCGAACTTGGCCATGCGCCAGCCGCATCTTCCCCGCATTCTTCCCCTCGTTCCCCTCCCCTTGCGACCTCTGCCTCTGCTTCTCCGGGTCCCCCGGGTCCCCCTCTGCTTCCCACATCCCCCCTTAACCCGCCACCACCTTCGGGGAACCCTGGGTACGCTCCACATGCGCACGCACCCTGGAACGCGTGACTGTGCATCAGTGATGCGCGGCACGCGTCGGCAAAAAAAAAAAAACAGCCACGTCTGCCCGCACATTGCGGTGGCGGCCGCAGAAGACTCAGCTCGGCCGCCACTGTATATGCGCAATCCATGTCCCTTATATCTGCATATACCCACCTATACATACACTCATGTACCCACACCAACCTCCTATATAACCATATCTATATCCACATACATACACGCCCACATATATATATATATATATATATATATATATATATTTATGCACGCAACTTATACATATATATGCCCCTTTATCCCACATCTATATATCCATGCACATAAGCATACCCACTCACCTCTACCCCATATACCCAATACATACCCTACCTACCTAAATATGCACATAATCTTATTATATACTTGCCTACGCACATATACACAAATTAACCATGGGGTACAGGGAAGCAGACCTTTATCCATGTCCTTAAACTACCCCAGGCATGTCTGGCCCACCAGTGTCCTGTTTCCCCTGCCCATTCTCCCCCTGGTGCTGGCCCTATCGTCGGGAGCAGCACCGCCACGCGGGAGATTCGCGTGCCCGCTTCCCGCGCCAATTGATTCCCCCGGCTACCCGCTCTGCCTCCTCCCCTGCCAACAGTATGGGGGTGAGAAGTGGCTCCCCCTCCCGTGCTTGCCCCCCTGCCCCGCTCCCCCTGCATACCCCTGGAGGGATGCGACGTGACGCGGCGCTGCGTGCGAGCAGGAGTCCCGGCGCCTCTCCTCCTTTCCCCCTACCCACCGATCGCTCCACCAGGCACTCCGGCCCGGATTGAGGATGGGGGCGGACAGACCAGAGGCCTAATGCTCGGAGCACCTAAGTGCCTGTGCAGGAGCACCGCGTGGGCACCGGGGGAAGGGGAAGCAGCTGTACCTCCGCCTCCCAAGCCTCCCTAGACCGCCACACTAGAAGCCGGGAAACCACCGCCACACAGGATAGGCTCACGCCCGCACGCTGCAGATGCAGGACAGGGGCGCCAGCCTGCACCATGGAGTCCCTCTCCTCCATGCAACCCGCCCCTCTGCTTTGCTGCCAATTCGAAAAGCACGACAATACGGGGCGGGGGGGGTGCCCGGGAATTGACCCCTTACCTTAACCTTGCAGGAAAGGAGAGGAGAGGGACGTCCGAATCTGCGGCAAGCTAGGAGCAAGAGGCCACTCCACCCTCCTGGCCGCCGGTTTTATGCCCTAAGCCCCTCCCCTGTCTCTGCCCCTGGCCGCTCCTGCGGCCGATCCGGTTCGGGGAGGCCGAGCCTCCCGGTCATCTGCTGTGCCGCCCAATCAGGCTAGGCCAGTTTTATATCTTTCTGGCTTCTTGGACTGTTATATTAAGTTTAGGATTGCCATTGGACTGAGAGGTTTATATTATTAAGTGCTGTGAAAATACTTGTCCACTTGTGTTATAGGGGTACAGTAGCTACTGATATCACCATCAAGATCATTGGATGATCAGCACAAAAATACTCACATATTCAATTTGACCATCTTGCTCTTATTTCTTACTCAAGAATATATGGTACTTTATTGAATTTGTCTGTTTTTTGTGGTTAGAGCACTAGTGGAGACTCAGGGGGCTATGCACTAAGCAGTGATAAGTTGTTTTAAGAGCGCAAAGTGCTTTTAGAACCGTACGTTAAAGTTGCGCTGAATAAAGCTCACCAGCTAAAGGCAGGTGATAAAAAAAGCTGGACTTAGAAAAAAATCTTTGTTTACCTTTTTGCAGGCGCAAAACCAATACAACAGGCCGGCGGGTGTCCCCGGCTGACCCCGCAGGGGTCCATGAGGGAGGCCGAGGGTCGCGTGGGTGTCCCTGGCTGACCCCGCGGCCGTCCTTGGTCCCCGCGGGAGTCCTGGGGTACCCGCGGGCCTGCGGTACAAATGTTCTGCCAACAAAAATACTAAACATTATTTCTAACTAAATACACCTCCCTAACACCTACAGTACAATAATGTGCAAAATAACTATTATCCAGATATGGATAATAGATTATTTGTCCATTATTAAACACTGCATTAGCATACCTAAATAAAGTCAATAAAAACAGTAGCCAACTAATCCAATCAATACAAGCAGTAACAACATCAACAATTATTTAATGAAACCATTAACCAATGAAACCAATTAATTCCTAAACCAACCCAAAATGAATAGTAACACTAACCCAGCGTTTCCCAAATGGTGGGTCGCGACCCGGCACCGGGCCACGGCACCAAAATTGCCAGGTCGCAGCGAGGCTGGCCCCGCGGTGTCTCCCGCCCCCCCCGCTCAAATTAAAAAACAATGGCGGCGATTCCCCCCGCGGTCCCGCGCGCTTGCGCAGGGCAAGCAGGGCCCGCTCCCTTCCTCCCCCCCACTCCCAATGTGGGACGGAGGAGGAAGTACCAGCTCCTCTGCGGCCCGCACGTTACATGGGGGAGGGTGGAAGTACAATCTCCTACTGCAGCTCGCTTCCCCCCGCGGCCAGCTTCCCGAGCCCACCACCCGTGGCACCCCCTCCCGAGCCCACCTCCCGTGCCCCCAAGCCCACCTCCCGTGCCCCCAAGCCCACCTCCCATCCCGGGCAGCAGGGGATATCGGTGGCAGCAGGGGAAAGCATCCAGCGGCAAGGTAAGTCACCCCACCCAGTCACTGCCTCCCACCCAAGTGTCCCTGGCCCCCTCCCACCCACCCAAGTGTCCCTAGCCCCCTCCCTCCCACCCACCCAAGTGTCCCTGGCCCCCTCCCACCCACCCAAGTGTCCCTGGCCCCCTCCCACCCACCCAAGTGTACCTGGCGCCCTCCCATCCACCCACTCAAGTGTCCCTGGCCCCCTACCACCCACCCACCCAAGTGTCCCTGGCCCCCTCCCACCCACCCAAGTGTCCCTTGCCCCCTCCCTCCCACCCACCTGAGTGTCCCTGGCCCAAAATGTGTCAGTGGCTGGGTGTGTGTCAGTGGCTGCGTGTGTGTGTATCAGTGGCTCTGTGTGTGTATCAGTATGTGTATCAGTGTGTGTGTCAGTGGCTGCATGTGTCAGTGGCTGTGTGTGTGAGTGTGTGTGTATGTGTATCAGTGGCTGTGTGTGTGTGTATCAGCGGCTGTGTGTGTGTCCGTGTGTGTATCAGTGGCTGTGTGTGTGTGTGTGTGTGTGTGTGTGTGTGTGTGTGTGTGTGTGTGTGTGTGTGTGTGTGTGTGTGTGTGTGTGTGTGTGTGTGTGTGTGTGTGTGTGTGTGTGTGTGTGTATCAGTGGCTGTGTGTGTATCTGTGCAGGCCCTATAGGCCAGTATAGGCGATAAAATTTTTAGTGGGTCACGAAAAAGAAGTTAAAAAAATAACCGGGTCACGGAAAATAAAGTTTGGGAAACCCTGCACTAACCAATCAAACCAATTAATTATAACAACATTAATGAATGTAAACATTAAAAGACAAAGAAATACATTCAAACAATCTCTAAAAGAACCATAAAACGCATTAGCCAACATAATACAACATTAACTACAAACGAACACTGTCATGGAACAGAAATACCCATGTCTGCCTTCTCTGTTTCAGCCCCCCTTCCCTTGGCAGTTCTGCCTGCTAGCTGTATTTGGAGGTTACTTTCCTTTCAGTTTTACTCCCAGTGCAGATGGAATGGATACATTATGTAGCCCTGTTTCCTTCCAGTCTGTCACACCCCTGGTTGCTCTGGCGACATCTCCAGTCCTCCAGTTAATGAGCTTTCCCATTCCCCCCCCCCCTGTCCTTGCTGACAGTTAGTGCATTCTCACTTCACTTTTAGTGTGACCCTTGCCCCTCACTTCCTTTTCCACCTTCATCACCGGCTGAGTGAGTACCCTGCTGTAACTGCTCTACTGGCAGGATTACCCTTTTCACCTGACCTTAACTACAAAGCACCCACAGAGAGACATTATCTAAACACCAACATCTCTTCACAAGTGCCTGTCTTTATGCTGCTTTCCCCAAATAAAGTAAAGAAAAGATACAGAACTTGTTGTGCTTTGAAAAGAGGGCCGAGTTGAAACTATCTGGGCTAATCATCTTACACATGACCCTGGCCTCCAGAATAGTGAAAAGGATACCGTGTGCCTTACAGACACTTACAGGAGCTGCTACTCTAGACTTTATGATAACACAGAGCAGTCTCTGCAGACTAAAAAGCAGCAAGCAGCTTACACTGCACACGCAGCTTTTCAGACAGAAAGTCCATAACACACAGAGCCTTGATTGCCTTTCTCTGTCTGAGTTCACCCTCTGCACAGCTCCATAGTGAGGGATTACCATCTCACCTACCCCTATGCACATCCCCACGGCTAGCGCCACCAAGGGCCACGCCTCCGGACACCCGCCAGGACATCGTCAGAGCCATCGGACACCTGTGAGTACAGCTACCCCTACGCTGAACGATGCAGGACACCGCTCTGCATCATCTGAGACAGTCGCCCATCGCTGACACAGGTAAAAGACCGCACGCCACACGCACTGGCTAAAGGCCTACACACACCAACAGCATGGCAGAACTCAGAGCCTCACCAGACATCACGCAGGAGAGTGATCACTCAGACACAAAGACCGCTGCGCAACTGCAACAGGTGCAGGCAGACGCAAGGCCCAAACGGACAGTCATACTGACACAAAAGGCCCTTGAAAAATATGAGACTGACATTGAAGCGCACCGCGCTAAATTAGAGTTGGCCTGGGAAACAACCACACTTGGGTACGCAATGTCGCCGGCGCTGGCAATTATGTACAACAGCTCGAGCAGGGGATAACTCAATTGAAGGTAGACCGCTCCGGCTACCAAGCGCTGTCACAGGCATATTTCACCTATCTAACAAGAACTAACACGGAAGATAGCCTGCGAGAGCGCGGTCTGCAAAAGGCGATTGACCTGGAACGTGATGGAATCGTGCAAACCGCCATCACGGAAGCAGACAGTAGGAGTGTGACAGGATAAATAAAAGCCACCTGTTATATGCCTGGAAAACCTGTCTAGTCTACAGTGCAGCACTGACTAGGTTAAACTTCAGCTGGGAACCTCAGGACAATTAGTTGGATCCCAGCTGCCTAATCAAGGTGTGTTTAAACCCAGGTTGTAGACACATGGAGCTTGCTGTTGATGAGAGAGGAGTAAGCTGCTAAAGTGATTCCTGAAAACAAGGTCTGAGTAGCAAAGTAGTGAAACTGTGAACTGTCTGTCCCCTGCATAGAAAAAGGGTAGCTGCATATATATAAACTGTCTCCTAAAGAGAAACTGTTTGGTTCGGTTTGCTGAAGGAAAAGCCATTTTCGTTTGTTGCTGAAAAAGAGCTATTTTTGTTTTGTGTGCTGTATATTTTTCAAGGCAAAATAAAACAGCCTTGTCAAGAAACCCACGTGTGTAGTTGCATGTACCCTGAAACATATGGTTGTCAAGAAGTGAGATTTGATTTTTTTTTCAAAAGGCTCCTGCAGTTAAGGGGCCACACACACACACACACACAAGAATGGAAGAAATGTTGAAAGCGTTTCTGTGTGAGCAGGCCCGGCTGCAAGCGGAGAGAGATGAAAGACTACAGACAGCACAGGATGAGCGGATTGCCAAGCTGCTGACCCAATTCCAAGGGTCTGCTGGTGCAGAACTGGCCAGCAGACCCCCGATACTCCTGAGGAAAATGGCTCCGAATGAGGATCCAGAGGCTTTTTTACTAACATTTGAAAGAGTCGCCGAAGCTCAGGGCTGGGCTGCATATCGCTGGGCAACTGCTTTGGCCCCGCTCCTCATAGGTGAAGCCCAGGCCTCATATCAGGGCCTCCCTACAGATCAGGCAATGGACTACCGCCAAGTAAAAGCCTCCATACTGGATTGCTTAGGTCTGACCCCAGAGACCTACCGGCAGCAGTTCCGGAACATGAAGTACACCGCTAAGATGAGACCCCGGGTCCTCGCTCAGCGATTATTGGACTTGTGTATGCGCTGGATACAAACCGAGGAGTGCACTAAGGAGGCAATTCTTGAGCAGGTGGTTTTGGAACAATTTCTACAAGTAATACCCCCTCCCGCACGCTCGTGGGTAAAACGCCACGCTGCTGAAACCCTAGCTTTGGCGGTCCGACTCGTGGAGAACTTCCTTGGGGCTGAGCAGCAGGAGAGTGTCCTGGACCCGACTCCACCGGTACTTGCGGACACCCAAAAAGGGAGGTCGGATCAATGGGGAACCTACGGCCCATCACGGAACCACCAAGTCCAAAGGAAGGAGCAGTCGTTCCAGCAAGGACGGAGTCCAAATGCTGTTCCCCTCAGAGACCCTCATCTCCTTCCGGATGTCGGCTCGTCGCAAAGTGAGAGGAACTTCCGAGGAGGTTGCCCACAGGACCCACCAGATGCCTGGTCTCCAGTAACCGGTCCAGCGGAGCGCTATCCACAGCCCCCTCCTGCAAGGGAACCCTCTCCATGTTCTGCCTGCGGAGAACAAGGCCACCGTTATGTGGACTGTCCACTGATGGATTGTTCATT
This sequence comes from Ascaphus truei, assembly GCF_040206685.1. NCBI lineage: Eukaryota > Metazoa > Chordata > Amphibia > Anura > Ascaphidae > Ascaphus > Ascaphus truei. Next base: position 169,424,751 of record NC_134483.1, read on the forward strand.
CAGCAGAACCTTCGCCTCGGCTTTTTCTGGGGAAAATTAGAAGCCCTGGCTACTTCCAGCCCTGATTGGGGGAAAAAACGTCCAGGCCCTTGTAGATTCGGGCTCTGGGAAAACTCTGGTCCTCCAGGAACTGTTACCGTCCAACGTGTGTTCTTTTGACTCCCCATGGAGCATAGAATGTATACACGGCGATGTAAAACCTTATCCGATGGCCAAAATCCGGCTACTGGTGAAAGGTCAGGAGGCTTACCTCGAAATAGGAGTCGCTCCTTGGCTACCTGCCCCCGTTGTGCTCGGTCGGGACTGGCCTTTCTTTGCGGACCTAAGTCTTTTACGAGGAACCTCCTTCTGGGGCTCAGAAGAACCCTGGCAAACTGTTCCCCTTTTCGGCAGACCTTTTTCCCAGTAGACACCGGGTTCAAAAGACTCGGAAGCAAAGACGCTTGGACAAACAGGACTGGTTGCAGAAATCTGGGTCTCAAGGTGACCATTCTAGTAGTCAGAGGTCACAAGTGATGGCTGGGGATGGGCAAAGGGAGGGGGATATGGGCCCTGGAGATTTACCAGACCTGTACCTCCCTGACTTTCGCCAGAAGCAAAGGGAAGACCCAGTCCTTGCTGGACAGTATGACAAGGTGGTGAAAATTGATGAACAGATTTTAGATGCACAGGGGGTGATAGTATTCCCCCATTTTGAGCTATCAAAGGATATCCTATATAGGGTGAATAGGCAGACACAAACAGGGGAGGTCACCAGTCAGATATTGGTTCCCAAGGCGTTTGTTAAATCTGTGTTCACTCTAGCCCATACTGTCCCTTGGGGTGGTCACCTGGGCAGGGATAAAACATTGGACTGTATTTAATCCCGATTCTATTGGCCAGGGATGCATAGTGATATTTCTAAGCTATGTGCAGCATGTCCGGAGTGCCAGCTAACTAGTCCAAAAGGACAAAAACCAGCCCCTTTGGTTCCTCTACCCTTGGTGTCAGTTCCCTTTGAGAGGATTGGGGTAAACTTGGTAGGACCTCTAGAACCTTCTGCGAAAGGACACAGGTTTATCCTTGTAATAGTGGACTATGCAACAAGGTATCCTGAGGCATTCCCCCTGAGAACAGCAATGGCGAAGCAAGTAGCCAACAAGTTGTTGGAACTGTTCTCACGGGTTTGATTTCCCCAGGTTATGTTGACAGACCAAGGTACAAATTTCATGGCTAAACTGATGCAGGATGTCTTAAAGTTACTAGAGGTCAAGTCTGTTCGGACATCGGTCTACCATCCACAGACTGACGGATTGGTGGAAAGATTTAACCGAACTCTAAAAGGGATGCTGAGGAAATTTGTATATGGGGATACCGGCACCCCATAACGGGGCCTGTATCTCCTGAAGTAGGGGGTCCTCGGACCTGAAACCAATGCGGTTCAGCTCAGGAGACCCCCTGCTCATGTACACTATAATTAAAATGTATTTATTTATTGTAAGATCGCCTGTAACAGCCTTGCATGGAGATGGCAAATCTCCATGCAAATGTTACAAGCGGCTTTTTTTTTCAATCAGCTAGCGTATGGGAACTTTAAGTGCGATAGCAGGGGGGAAATACATTGCACGCACGATAAGCCAGTTTTTGGCACGTCCGATAAAAAATGGGCTGTTGGCCTTAGTGAATCGTGCGCCGGCTTCATTTTTATCGGACGTGCAAATTTTTTTTAGACCGGCGCGAAAGCTCGGAGCTTAGTGCATAGCCCCCTCATTGGTCTCTTTCTCAATCTTGATTATTTCCAAACTGAGTTCAAAACTCTGTGATACCCATTCTCTGCTATGCAGAATAAGTACAGAAGGCTCACATGGTTGAAGGGTGGGTATCAGGGCAAGGTGGCTTAACCACTTAATTACCTTTGTGGTTATTAAACGATAAGGTGATTAAGGAGTTAAGTGATATCACAATGTATTTGCTATGAATTTTTTTGGCTACGGAGGACAGAGGGCCCTTGCTGATGGAGGTGATTCATATTTCTGAGGTTAGTAGAGCTGTATTTATTTTATTAGGCTTGCTAATGTGTTTAATAATGGACAAATAATCTATTATCCATATCTGGATAATAGTTATTTTGCCCATTACTGTACTGTATGTGTGTTTGGTGTGTGGGGGGGTTGGGGGTGGTATTGATTTGATTAAATATATAGGACAGGTTTATTTTTTTGACATACAGGGTTGGTTCCTTAGGTCTGCGGGGACCTCTGGAGATTACCTGAGGGCTCTCCGGACGCCCACGGGTACAAGGCTGCGGACTCACGGGGGACACCTGCGGGGATGAACCGGGGGCCCCACTTCTGTGGGGGCCCCGGTGACCCGTAGGGACCACCCAAGGGCCCCCAGACCCCTGTGGGAACCACCCGAGGACCCTCATATACCTATGGGGCTGTTTCGGGGACCCCCAGACACCCGCGGGCCCATCCGTGAGACCCCATTTTGACCCACGGTGACCCACGGAGACCACCTGGAGGCCCACGGCGCCTGACGGGAACAACCCTTAGGCCTACAGACCCTGTGTGCAGCCCTTTGCTGGGCTACTGTGGGGCCTGCGGACACCCGCCAGGACCACCGGGTCTCCCGTGGGCCTGTGGTATTAACCTTGTATGTCAAAGAATAAATCATGTTGTATGGGGGGGCACAGGGTGTGGGTTATGTATTATTTATTTAATAAAGTAATATTTATTGTGGGGCTGTGTATTGTTTTGATTGTGGGTAGTGGGGGTGGGGAAGGGGTTATTGTCCCCGAGCCTAGGTAGGTCTCCCGGGTGTGTAGTGGGTGAGAGCGGTTAGGCCTCATGGGTGGGGATAGTGGGGGGTAATTAGGCCTCCCGAGTGAGTGGTGAGTGAGGGTGGGTTAACCCCTTAATGACTGTCACGGTTAATAACCGCTAAGGTGATTACGGGGTTAGGGGGCATTTTTATTCTTGTGTATGTTTTTCAGCACCCGAGGGCATGGACGGTGATGAAGATGAGGATGGCCTTCATCGTGGGTGCCGGACTAGGGTGAGTGTAAAATGTATTTATTTAATTTATTGTGATTAATGTATTTTTAATGGGCAAATGCATTATTATCCATATGTGGATAATAGTAATTTGGCCCATTACTATAGTGTATGTGTTTATGGGGGGGGTATTTTTTTACAGTATTGTTTATTTTTTGGGGGCACACCATTGGTACCGCAGACAGCCTCGGGGACACCCGGATGCCCGCGGGGACCCCCAGAACCCCCGCTGACCCCCGTAGTCCCAGCCGGGGTCACCCGTGGGCCTGTTGTATGGATGGTGTGCCTGCAAATAAGGTAACCAAAGAAAAAATTTCTAAGTCCAGCTACTTTTGCGCCTGCCTTTAGCTGGCGCGTATGTCAGGCACGTTTTTAAAGGCTGATTCACTTAGCGCTGCTTAGTGAATCTCAAGTACTGGCAAAAATTAGAGCATTTGCCTGATCGGGCGCATTTTGCGCCGAGGGCTGAAAAATGCCTTTTAAGAGCGATAAAGTGCAGTTATCACTGCTTAGTGAATCGCACTGCAGCCTTTATTGGACTTAAAGGATACTTTGCGCTCTTAAAGCCACTTATCGGAGCTTAGTGAATCGGCCCCTCTGTTTGCACTTTATTTTCTCTTACATTTGTGATATAATTTTCCGCTAAATAAATCCCCACAGCTGAGCAATATTCCCAGGAACTACTTACATGGTTTGAAATCACTTGATTGGAATATATACAATTGATGTTTTATTTTTGTACAGTGCCACAAAAGTCATTCCTATTGGTATACCAATCTCGGATTTCCCCTTAAAATCAGCTGACTTTATGCAGCTTACTGACATACAATTTTCAATATTGGACATTGTTTTATATGTGTGCACACAATTTTGGTAGCAAACTTTCTGCACTTGCTGTAACTTGTGCTTTTTCACTAATCACTACTCAAGTAATGTGGCTGACTTACTGTAATCAAAGTTCCTATGACTCTGTGCCATTGTCAAGCCACTTGCTTCCCTAATCAACTCTATTTTGTCTGCAGGCTATATCCCTACAACCTGCCATAGTTGATCCAATCATCTAAAGTTGAGACAAAAACACTGTCTCAAACTACAGGCCAATCTCTCTTCTCCCAATACTAGCCATGGTCATGTTAAAATGTGTTCACTCCCAATTAAGCGATTACTATACCAAGACAAATTTCCCTAGCCAATTTCAATCTGGCTTTCACCCAAAACACTCCACGGTGACTACCCTCCTAAAAGTTTGCAATGAAATCCAGTTAGGATGGGAACTGGGACAATTTGAACATGTTATTTTAAAAAAAAATGCTCCAGTGCTATGGAATAGGGGTACATGCTTTAAACAAGTTTCACTCATACCTGTCGGGTAGATCCCAACATGTGTCTATCTCAGGCTCTAACTCTAACGCTCTGGATATCACCTGCAGTGTTCCACAAGGCTCTGTTCTGGGGCCCCTACGCTTTTCAGTTTTCATCAAGATTGTAAGGAAGCTTCAAAGCACATTCATGTAGATGACACAATCATATGCACACACACCTAGGCTCTCTGATATGCACACACCCCTAGGATCTCTGACCTTAGATATGTACTTCAATCTGATTTTTCGAGACTTGAAAACTTGATTTCCCAAAAACAAACTGTTTTTAAACACTGACAAAATTGTAACGATTGTTTTTCAGACCGAGGCTACATTTCTAAATCTACCAATGACAGAGCTACAGATCAGAACCAACTCTAATACTATCCTTGCCTATGTCCCTAGTTTTAAATATCTGGGCATATGGTTTGAGTCCCATTTAACATTTGGGTTGCACATTGATACCCTAACATCCAAAATCTATGCCAAACTACTTTATATGAACAAATCCTCCCTTAGCCTGCTAGTCAGAAAGCACGTTGCACAGCAGATGCTAATGCCAGTTATAGACTAAGGGGACATAGTACAGCACCCCAAACTCATCTTGACAAACAAGACATCCTCTACAACTCAACATGCTGCTTGTTCCTCCAATGTAACTACAACATACATCACTACGAAATGCTCAAAGGACTAGATTAGCCATCACTTGAGTCTAGACGCAAAATGAATTATCCTGTCTTGCCTTCAAATACTTTCTATGCAAGCTAACGCCTATCTGAACAAGCTCCTCACCCTACCGCACGCAGCATTTACCACCTTAGATTTTACTCCAAAAGACTGTTTATGGTCCCAAAGTTCAGCAAATTATCCGTCAGTTCCTTCTTTTACCATGCACCTCACATCTGGAACAATCTACCTAAGACTCTCAAAGCCACAACAAGTCTAAATGTTCACCTATATATTTTCTTTAACTGTTAATGCAATGTCTTTAAATATAATGTATAACCCAGTTCATTTAACATAATGATGTATGGTCATCATAACTCTGTGCCCATGATATCTAAGGTCAAAAGAGTTGATAGGTCATCAAGTGATAGTATGTATAGAGAGAAAAGGAGAGATCCTAGAATAGAGCCTTGAAGTACACTAACAGACAGATCAACAGAAGTCGAAGACATATTAGCAACAAAAATGTGCAATGAGGTAAGATAAGAACCAGATTTTCTTGTGGATATCAAAAAAGTTTAGAATATGCAGGACTTCCAATTACCTCTAATTTGACATACCGCCGTTTGAGGACTCAAGGCCATTGTGTCGGTTTAAAATATATCTTTAGCTCCCTCTAGTGGCTATAACAGTTAAAAAATGTTTTATTAGAATTTGTTTTCTGTTAGAAAAAGTTATATGGTACATATTTTTATCTAAGTATATGTTCACATTGTATTCCACCCCTATATACATATCTTAGAAAGTATTGATCAATAACAATATATGCAAGACAAATATCAAGTTGAAATACACACAGGATAGTTTCATTCATTTTTTTCTTAATATTTATATATGGTTGTTTTATTTTCTATTCAAAAAACATCTTCATGCCTCATTAACCTATCAATACAGAGTTGAGGGTACATATAAGAGGAGATGGATTAGGCAATGTGTCCCTTGATGAGCCGAGTCCTTCCGCGAAACGCGTAGGGAAGGGATGCTTACATGAAGCACCAGACACCTTCTGATCCATGAGAGATTGTGACAGACTTCCAGTGATTGATAAACAAATTGTGCAATGCTCAGCGTGAGCAAGTATATGCAATAAAGATAATTAGAATCCTTTAGCTGGAGTACCCTTAAGGTATCAATAGATGAGGTAATCTCCTATGAAACCAATCAACTGGTAGTATCCCACATGGCACTGTAGTAAGGAATACACACAATAAAGTGTCCAGACACATATATGAAATAATATAGTGTGATGAATGGTAGAAGAGATAAAATTCTCAAAGATTCACATGTAGTGCAGCATCGTTGGGTAATGATTAACGTCCTCCATGTTCTCAGGTACAGGTGTGCTGATGTCTTAATTCAAATGCAGAAACAGGAACCAAAAAAGACAAAGCACTACTTTCCAGCAGGTTGAAATGATCAAAAAAGCAGGGAGAGCGTTCCCAAAGTGAAAAACAAAGCTAATTTATTAGTAGCATGGATACATACTGCATACACAGGCAAAGAAAAGGTGAAGGCTGAGGTGCGAATGGGTATAAACACCACCCACAGCCACAGGGGCACACATGGAGTGTGGATGGTCAGGCAGCTGGGTCAGGATTGGAGAGAGTAGAATGGTTAGGTACATGCCAAGGTCTGAGGTAGGAGCCGGTAGAATGGCAAGTGTCCGTTTAGCTGTGGTCAGGGTTTGGAGCAAGTAGGAGTGTAGAGGTCCGTAATCCGTGGTCAAGATTGGAGAGATGCAGAAGGTCAGAGGTAAGCTGAGTCGGTAAGCCAGAAGTGCGGAGTCCAAAGTAATAGCCGGGTCGGTACACAGAAGATCAATCTGAAACAAGAAGCTAGAAGGCAAGGCAGGACAAGGAACCAGGAAGTGGGGGAACAGCGCTAACTGGAACTATGCTCAGCCAAAGTTCAAGAGGCATAGCTGAGTACATATCGGAGAGCAGGTGGGCATAATAAAGAGAGTTGACACGTAGCTTGGGAGCGGTGCACACACGTCACGTTGATGCGCGTCGCAAGCAGGGGGTAGAGCCAGACTCCGCAACATCAGAAAAGCTACTGCGGGAGCCCGCGCTGTCAGGACAGTGGAGTTGCGTGAGACATCAAGTAAGGAGGTAGTACGCCGATTCCTTACAGCAAGCAAATAGAAGTTGTGGTGTATGGTTATATGTTAAACCGGATCTAAAACTTATTATAAGGGAAGATGATTATGAAAGGAATGATGAAAATGTAGAGACCTTGTGGATAAAATTTAGTAGTGGAGGTAAAAGTACAAAGTAAAAGTGTGTAGGAATATTCTATAAATCCCCAGATATCTGTGAGAGAGATGAAGCCAAAATAATTTTTGAAATGGAGAAGGCATCAAAACTAGGTAATTTTTGCATAATGGGCGATTTCAATTATTCAGACAGACTGGGGAAATGAGATTAGAATTACAATAAAAGTAAACAAGATAATGAAGGGATTAACCCCTCCTACTACCCCCCCTCCCCCCCCACCGACATAAGAGATATAACCACATACCCGGAGCAACTACCCCTTCACCCACCACCTCTACCAAAAACAAACCCCTCTACCATCACACATGAGTTTTCAAATGCCCTATTAGCCAAAAATGGCTAATTGCGCTTTTGTCTATTCAAATATACAATACTGTACAATATACCTGTAATAAAATAGCAAATATAATATTTAAAAAAAAAACCCTCGCCATTTAATCCATTGATTGTCACTGTGGTTATCTATGCCCTCAATGTGGGCACAGATAGCCATATTGGTAATCAATTGGGACCCTACTACCCACCTGCTCTATCCCCAAACACACACAAGTAATGGGAAAAAGTCCTATTAGCCATATCTAGCTAATATCACTTTGAAAATAAAGTACCACCGCTTAGTAAATAAAAGTTGTACTTACCCTTGCCAGGATGAAAGCCGTCCTCATCCTCATCTTCAGTGGCACCAACATTGACATTAAAACACTACAGGGCTACTGGCTATAAACTCCTTAATAACTTTAGCTGTTATTAATCACTATGGTAATTAGGAGCTAACCCTCCCTCCCCCACTCTATCCACCCGGAAAGCCTAACCACCATCTCCAGGGCAACTATGTCCATGACCCATCCTCTGTACCCCAATCACCACACATACAAATGGGCAATAGCGCTAATAGCCAAATATGGCTAATAACGCTTTTGCCCATTTGTGATGGAGAAAAAAACGCATACAATTAAATAAAATACAAATAACAATACAATAAAATCAAACACCAGCCAAAAAATCCATTGATTGTTACTGGAGTTACCTATGCCCTCAACGGGGGTACAGATAGCCACATTGGCAATCAATGGGCACTCAATATGGAATCAATGTGTATCTTATCCTTGCCAGTATGAAGGCTCATCCTCCTCATCCAACTGCGGCACCAATTACCGTTTCCTGGATTTTCTCACATTATCCCCTCAAAATCCGTTTCGCAGTATAAAATCCGCAAATGGATTTGGTGAGTTTTAATCCATGTGGATTCATCAAAAACCACCATTGGTTACAATCCATTGATGGATTTGAAGAATCCAATCCGCAGATTAAGCAAACTCGTTGGCGGATTCTTAAAAATCCATCAATGGATTGCTGTATCTGTGGATTGGATTCTACAAATCCGTCAAAGGATTAAGAAATCCGCAGAGTGTATTGGCAATAATAATAACATATGGCTGTGTAACATCAAAAGAGTCACATCTTAAGTGTCATATCTTATGTGTCTACAAGAGTTAATTTTGGAGTGAATCATCTCTGGATGTTTTCTTTCTTTATCTTTAATCATTGATGTATTCTGAATATCTGGACTAATATTCTGATTAATTTCTTCAAACAGGTATGTTTGTGAGCTGACTCCTATCAATTGAGAGAGAACTGATAATCTAACTATTTGGTATGTTTGTGAGCTGACTCTAGATTGCCGTTGAGCCATTTTCCTCCCAAATGTGACGTCACATGCCATATTTAAGGCCGTGACGCCTCATTTGAGCCCAAGAAGCCGACGAGACAACATTGTGTTGTGGATTTACCATTGGGTTTTTGGATTGACAGATGAAGAAAGAAGATTAAGAAAATAAAGAAATAATTACAGAAGAAGATAGAGGAAGCTGATTGAAAACAAAAGAAACAAGAATTGGGGTACATGATCCTGATCTTCATGGCGGATGGCATCGGATGGAGTTTGAGGCCTTTTCGATATGTGAGCTTCCTGATTCCCCGGTAGTTGGAGGGACAACGCTTCTAAAGGTAAGTAAAATATTGAATGTATGTAAATATATTTTTTTACAGGTTTTTCGATTGAATGTGTATTTTTTTATGTTTTTTATTGCACATTGACTGATAATATATTCATCTGTACCCCTGTAGAGTTCAGATGAATACATTATTAGCCAATGCTTTTTTAAGTAATTGCTTGCTTTGTATCGAATGTGATTTTTTCTATTTCTATTTATTATGTGGATGTAATTGTTTGTAATTTTTCTGCATTATTTTTAATATTTTGTGCGATTGAATTTCTAATTGAATTTATGATGTCTTGTGTTGGTTCCTGGTTTTAATGGTTGTGTTGCCTACTTGTTTTATTATGCTCCGGTAAGTGTGACTGCAGTGCCCACAGGACCCAAAGTGGATTCCTTGCCATGAGGGCAGTCACTGTGAAGAAACATTTCAGTAAGACGAGCCTAGTAGGTTCAAAGATTTGAAAGAAGAGGCGACGAAGGCCAACGCTGTGCTTGAATAGTTCTAGATCTCCCCACTCTGGACCACAGTGTGGAGCCAAGGAGAATCCGGTCCGGGTGTCTCGTCAGAGGCTGAAGAAACAGTCCAATCATGTGCAGGATGCAGCAGGCGTTGAAATGAAGTCTGAGGATGTAATGGACTGGAAGTCAAGAAAAAAATATGTGTGGGAACTAACCGATTAGGTTACATGTGTGGACTATGTCACGGACAGTTTAGCATTATAACATAATTCACTAGTGCAATTATATTGTATATTATGCCTCTAGAGTATGCAGTGCATTAATATTGCAATATTGTATTTTCTCTTCTTTGTAAATATAGGTAAAAACCCAAATTAGTATACAGTTTTGATGTCCCTTAATAAGGTAACAAGATTTGTATCTTCTAAAAGTATTGGTAGCGTACAGTATTGTACAAAAAGTTAGGTAGTGGCCTTTTTGCAAAATATATCCATGGTCGCTCACCACAGAAGGTGTAAGCTGGGGGGAGGATATGTGACATAGTGCCAGGATAGTGGGCAGCTTTCTGTCTGAATTATATGTAACAGTGATTCCCCCACCCAATCTCACATAGGGTCTCCTAGGGGAACTAGCTCTCTGGTTACATGAGTTTTGTTGGTGCATACCTGCTGGTAACAGGGGGCCCTGAGTCTCCCGCGATGACATGGGGGATAACAGGACAGGCTTCTGGGGCTGTGCCTGAATTCTTCTTACTGGTGCAGCGCCTCCATCTTGTCCAGCCCCCAGTTGTGTGGGGTGGAGTATCTGCAAAAGAGTTATGTCCCCCTCTTCCCATTATACTCCACTCTCAGACAGGAGGTCTAGATAAAAGCAGATGTCTTTATTTGTCCTTCTTGATTTAATACAGTCTCTGTCACAGCACACAGCAATCAAAGGTTGTCACCTTCAGGATGTTCCTAGACACACTCCTAGTTAAGGCCCTAGGAGATGTCCTTTGCTCTTCCCTTACTCCTTTGTGGAGTAAGAGGAATATCTCTCACCTCTCCCCAGAGGGAGGGACTTAAGCGGACCAGCGCCCTGGCAGCTTGCTGGAACCAACTGTCCCCTCTCTAAACTGGAGAGGAACACACAGGAAGTGGTAATTCCTTTAGTACAGATCCAGTAGTCCCACCCCTGTGCACTTGACTGACTCAAGGCATGAGCACTACCTTCTCTGACCAACTGAATTACAGTGGGTGGGGTAAACCCATTTTAACTCCTGGCACAGGAGGAGGACAGAATAATAGCCCAAACCTACCAGGGCTATACTGTATATAGAAGAAAGTGCAGACTTAGTATGGAAGTGATCCGCTCCACAGATATACAGTCACTATGGTGAATAGGAAGTCCATACCAGACTTTACAATGGTTCTGTTTTCCCTCACCTGCTCTCCTAATTAAGGAACAGGAATATATTGCAGTGAGGTTTGCTGCTCTAGTCTCTCTCTTAGAGCCTGGAGGCTGGGAGGAAACTGGGAGGAAACTACTGCTCCCCAGTATCCAGTTCGGGATAGACGGACCCCCACATATTGCAACAACAGAGTATCTATTGGGACGCTGTCCCATCTGACAGATAAGGACTCAATGTTATCTGTTTGTTATTTAAAGTTGGTAACTGGCTTAGCCAGCCAATATTGCAGATAGGGATATGCATGTGAGTAATAGTGCTGTGTGCTTCTCCCAGATTCCTTGGTGAACAGTCCTATTGGGTAACCCTAGGCGTTTCGTCGCTACAGTATTAGAGACTTCATCAGGGGAGGAAGATGGAGTTACTAACAGTCCTTATATAGTTCAAACTTGATTGATTACTTTATAATCTTAATTTAACCCATCAGGGTTAATATGAGCTGATTATATGGCATATGGAACAATATAAAAAGAACAAGACAAAAACACTAAATGCATTTTCAGAGAGACATGTAACAAACAAGTATAAAAGTCTAATAATAAATAAAAAAATTAAAAATAAAGTTTGAAAAAAAAATTCAATTTTGTTATTAATTATTTGACTTTTATACTTGTTTTTTGTTACATGTCTCTCTCTCTCTCTACAAATGCCATATAATGTTTTGTGTCTTGTTCTTTATGTATTGTTCTTCAGAAAATGTCCTGATGGTGTCAGCATTTCACTGCATAACTTAATCTGCAACTGTATACACGTAATTTGAACTTTTAACTAAGCTCTGGTTTTGGTTTCTACAAATAAGACCACCCTTAACCACTAACTAGATATAAGATAGGGGGTCCTTTAAAAGCTTCAGTAGTACCACCTCTTTATTATTCATATCGATATCGGTTCCCTTGCAAGGGCAGCAGCCTACATCTAAAGATGGACTTCTTTAAAGTGGCCCTAGATTCGAACGGATGCGTGACCTCCCCCTCCTCCCCGTCCTTTTCCCTCTCCTTACCTTCCCAAACCCTTCCTCACTTTAGTTTCACCGACCTTTTTTTATTTTTCTTATGATGTACACAGATGTTATATGTATGAGATATTGGTAGTTCAGTAACAACAATGGATGTATACTGTATCTATACTGTGATTTGAAAACCAAAATAAACAACAAGTTAAAAAAAAGTGACCCTTTTTAGGTATGTATGTCTTTATTTATATAGCACCATTAATGTACATAGCACTTCACAGCAGTAATATACGTGACAATCATATAAATAATAAATAATACATAAAGGGGAGAAGTGCTTCAGACATACTGTAAAAGTAACATTTAGGAAAAGGAGTCCCTGCTCCGAAGAGCTTTCAATCTAATTAGTTGGTAGAAAGAATGTACAGAGATGGTAGGCGGTCGTTCTGGTAAGTGCGTATGTAATGGGCCAAGGTTAATGTATGAGGCGTTCATTATCGGCCATGGAGCTACTCATATGCTTCCTTAAGCAGGTGTGTTTTAAAGTGGGTCTTAAAGGTGGATAGAGAGCGTGCTAGTTGGATATTGAGGGGAAGGTAATTCCAGAGGTATGGGGCAGTCAGTGAGAAGGGTTTAAGGTGGGAGAGGGCTTTAGATACAAAAGGGGTAGAGAGAAGACATCCTTAAGCAGAATGCAGGAGTCGGGATGGTGTATAGTGAGAAATTAGGGCTGAAGTGTAAGGAGGAGCAGAAGTGTGTAAAGCTTTAAAAGTGAGGAGAAGAATTGAGTGTGTGATACGGGATTTGATAGGAAGCCAGGAGAGGGATTTCAGCAGGGGAGACACAGACAGATTTCGGAAAGAGTAGAGTGATTCTGGCAGCAGCATTAAGGATAGATTGTATGGGAGACAGGTGAGAGGCAGGAGGTTAAAGTAGTCAAGACGGGAGAGAATGAGGGTTTGAGTCAGAGTTTTAGCAGTCGAGCAACAGAGGAAAGGGCGTATCTTTGTAATATTGCAGGTCTGTAATATAGGGTCTGAGGAAAGGGCAATATGTGTAGAAAAAATGTGGACCTAAAGTGCACAGGAGAGTTAGAAAAAGAGAAAAACATAGTGTACTCTATAAATTATAAAGGCAAAATCCTGCTATAAAAAATCTGCACTTACAAGATAGCAGATGGAAACAGGCAAAATGATGGAATCTTAGCTGCTTCAGTTGTTTTCAGAAGAATCCACTCTGTCAGGTTCAGCTGGGCTCCTCATCCGAGTTTGGATGAAAACTTGAAAACACAAATAGTGCAATATGTCTTTCAAATGAATAAATTCCTTGGTAACCTATAGATTGAGTACTCACAAACTATCAGATCTTTAAAGCATACCCATCAGTGGAAACAACATGTCCGATGCATCTAGGTGTGTGGTAACCCTGTAGAAAAAAAATAGAAGCCCAAATAACGCAGGCTGATATAAAATTTATCAGGTGGTATAGTAAAAAACTTTTACACTCACATGGCGTCAGGATATATCAAGCAAGTAAGCAGTGATTAGAGAAGGAGTAGGCGCCATACGAGACCCTCAGTGTTCACCCCCCCCCCCCCCCCTTGTGTCCGCAGCTCTTTCAGCTCCACTCGCTCCATTCTTCGATCTCAACAGTGATTGGCTGGCACTGCACTTCCTGGTTTGGATGCTCGGATGCAGGTTCAGGGAATAAATAGCGCTGTGGACATTCACTCCTGATGAAACTGGGAATCTAGTGAAATGCGCAGAGTGCTAAAGATAAACGCTGTGCAGGATTTATGCCCACAGTGCTGCTGCTTCCCTGAACCTGCATCCAGGCATTCAAACCAGGAAGTGCGGAAGCCATCCAATCACTGTTGAGATCGGAGAGACGCTGAAAGAGCTGCGCATACGAGCGGGGGGTGAACGCTGAGGGTCCCGGATGGCGCCTACTCCTTTCTAATCACTGCTCCCTTGCTTGATATATCCTGATACCATGTGAGTGTAAAAGTTTTTTACTATACCACCTGATAAATGTTATATCAGTCTGGGGTATTTGGGCTTCTACAAGGTTACCACACACCTAGATGCATCGGATACGTTGTGCCACTGATGGATATGCTTTAAAGAACAAATAGTTTGTCAATTCACAATCTATAGGTTACCAAGGAATGTATTCATTTGAAAGACATATTGCACTATTTGTGTTTTCAATTTTTTATTCACATGTTCGCGTTCCCCACCATCTGGACTTCGACATTTCTGAGGATTGAAAGAGCAATCCTGTAAGGGTCTGAGCAGCACTTTATAAAGTATTTTGTATTTTTAATTTCACATTACTGTTGTTTTTTTCTCACTGTTTGATATTTCACCACAGAAGTATTGACTTCACAGAACACTTTCTTATATAAGATTTGCACTTTATTTGGTATAGAGTGCCAGTTTATTAACACTTTTTTCTTACACCAAACTGTGGTGCCTGGGCAGTGGCTGGTGTTGCTGGTACAGAGGCTGGTGCTGGGGCAGCTAGAGCTGCAGATGGGGCAGCAGGTGCTCTGGGTTGAAGAGTTGCAGGGGCAGCTGGAGGAGACACGGCATACTCCTCGGCAAGAACCTCGGTCAGGAATAGGGTGACTGTCTCCTCACCCTGATCTTTCTCCATTTCTTCCTCAATTAAATTGATCCTGGGACAAGCAGTATAATTAGAGTGTAGTTGGACAGTTATGGGAGTGAGTGCTCATTTATCATGCCCTTCAAGGAAGTGAGTGGGACAAAATGGCAGCTTGTTATTATTATTATTATTATAATTATTATTAACTCCTTTCACACACATACACATGGGACAGGGCCCTCCTCCTGCAGCATCACAGCATCATGATGTCACTGCGGCATGTTACATAATGTTGTCATGGCAATGCGTCATATGATGACATGGTGTCATTTGACGTTGGTCACCATGGCAACTCAACACTACAGGAGGCGGGCTAGAGAAGGTAAGACCACTCCTCTAAAAGAAAAAAACAAAGAGCACACACCTCAGTGAGAAGCGGTTTTGCCGATCATGGGGTCACGCGCTCCCTACTCTTGTCGGTGCTGGGATCCAACTACCGGGGGGAGCTTGAGGAGGGAGCCCTCACACTCCCATTTCCAGCTCCCCCCTCCAGTGTGGTGGAAGTTGGTCCCGAAAAATTTGTCAAAATTTGATTTGCGTTTTGTTTTCGATTTTCGAAAAAGATTTTTAAAAAAATGCAGATATGGTGCTATTTGTTTAATTTTTTTGGGGAGGGTTTGCTAACTTTTATGCTTTTTTTATTATCTTTGTTAATTTTTGGTAATTTTTGCAATTGCAAATAATAAAATGTAAGAAAAACCCTGAACAAACTGAAACACCTGGAAAATAAATCTGTTTGCATATTTAAATCAGCTTTTTTGCATATTTAAATTTGCTTCCCCCCCAGCCATCTCAGGTATCATCATTATTATTATTATTATTGTTATCATTTATTTTTAACACGCCAACAAATTCCACAGCGCAGTACAATTGGGTTACCATAAAAAAACAAATATCTCTTCACGTGTTGTAGTATTTTGGGAGATTTATACAGTAGGTCAATGAGTGTTCTACTTTATAACTCTCCCCTCCCCCTCCCTCTTCTTTTCCCTTTCTTACTATTGAAAGCCTATTTCAGGTGTAAGAGTCAGAAACAGGCTTTTCTGCATTTTAGGGCCCTATTTAAAAAGCTTCGGAAGAGACCGCTTCAGATATTTTTTTTTTTTTTTAACAAAAATGGAAAAAAGAGCTGTTCTACAGCAGACCATGGAAATGTCCATGCCTCTAATCCAACCAACACCTCCAGCTATTTCTAATGTCACACCAGTCAAAATGTTGAGTACTTCCATCACCAGTTCAAACACACCAAAATGAACGCCACTATGTCTAAGTGTATGTGTGGTGGCTGCACAACACTGGTTTGTAGCCCAGGATCACCTTTTCCTCTACCTGCTAAAAAAAAAAAAAAATAGACAACAAGAACTACATTTCCATTTCATATTTTGTCTATTGTGTTGTTTGAATGTATTATAGGACTGTTATAAAATCATGTCATATAAAAAATTAGCTCTATTTAAGTAGCTCACACAAAACATCTTGACAAATTTCTATATACAGTAAGTATTGTTATATTCTGTCATCACTATTGATTTGTGATCATGAAAGTACTGAAAAGATCATCTATTTCCTCTTTATGGATATACCAGGGCCAGTAGAAATAATATCCACAACCAAATAAAATAGCAGCCTAACATATCTTTTATGTTAGGCTATAATCAGCGAGTCAACATAGATAACATTTATAGGCAGATAACAATAGATTGTATTTTAAGGAAACATCTGAATTAATAAGGGCTACCTTAACTCATTGAAACAAACTCGTATGTATGGCATGGGTTCATTTTGAAATATGGTTACTTATTTTCAAAGAAAAACTACAATATTTTCTGGATTGTTTAAATTGTACCTTTGTTCTATAATCTAAATACAGTTTGCTTTGTTGAACACAAAAGCACAGTTAACAATAGAAACTTGATTACAATACCTCGTTCAAGGTCTACGGTATTTTCTTTCATGCCTGTCCAATGTTTCAAATAGGTCAGCTTGTTCCTATCATTTCCAACCTTGCTGAGCCAATATTCACCTTGTTCAGTCATCTGTTAAGACAATTCTCATGTACAGTATTGAAAAGATGTGAAAATATCCACCATTATTATAAGATTGCCATTCTAATCTATACATGTAGAAGAAATTGGAATTTAAAGTGAATTTTAACAGCTGTTTAATGTTGCAAAATAGATTGGAAAAAACAGGTTAGTTACAAAGAAACTAATGTACAGTTTAAGTCTTTTGCAACTCAGTTTTGGCATTGCATCTCTAATTTCAGGGTTGTGCCGTATTCGCCACTGCAGTAATAATAAAAATATTTATTGTATAGCGCTGCTTGTTTTACGTAGCGCTTTATAGAGACATTTTGCAGGCCCAGGTCCCTGCCCTGTGGAGCTTCCAATCTATGTTTTTGGTGCCTGAGGCACAGAGAGATAAGGTGACTTGGCCAAGGTCACAAGGAGCCAGGAATTGAACAAGGTTCCCCTGCTTCAAACTCAGTACTAGTCAGTGTCTTTACACACTGAGCCGCTCCCTCTCCCTAAACTTACTTCCCCACTCAAGCACACTTTGTAAAGTTGTGTATACAGCGAAGATCTTATATTCAAAAGGTCACGGTTTTATACTGTGCATCTGGCACCAGGGAATCTTGATAATATAAATGTATGTATGTTCTGGTTATAATAGGGCTGAAGGAGTGGCTCACTGAGTTTGAAGTAGGGCAACCTGGTTCTTATCCCGGTGTCAGCTCCTTGTGACCTTGGGCAAGTCACTTTATCTCACTGTGTCTCAGGCACAAAAAACATAATTTTTAAGCTTATCTGGGCTGTGTCTGTAAAAATCCTATGTACAATGCTGCTTACTGCACACTGTATTGTAATTGTGAAGCTTTGAGTCCCATTGGGAGAAAAGCGCTATATGAAATAAAATTATTATAATACTGTACATAATTTGTGAAAAATACTGGTGGTATAAAATGTAAGCAAGAAATCTAAATCACCTGAAAACCAAGGAGTAGATATATACTGTATCTGAAAATTAAATGAAGTTTGACGGGGCAACCTCAGTTGAATCAAAACTAAAAGTTATTTGCTTTAGATGTACTGTAGGTGCCACAATAAGGTTTTGACACAAGGTGAGCATTAGATATGATCTCTTCCCTTACCATCACACTTCACACAAATGTAGGATGGAATGAGAGGAAGCTACAAATTACAGTATGAAGAATATCTTCATGCTTCTCCTCACTCCCACAAAACCTGGAATGATAGAATCATTTGTCATGTTTCCTTTATTACATATGCTGAGTTCAACTCCGATCCCTTCATCAGCAATGGAGTAAATTGGACTCTGTTCACGGTTGTATCCTTTAGATTTAATGTTTAGATAATTTTCATTATTAATCATGTTTTCACATTGGTTATATTAGCACAATTTTAATTTGCATATATTGCATTATTCACCTTACATTTTTTTTCTCTACTAAGAAATACAGTAGTGGTCAAGATATTTGTGAAAACTGGATAACAGCATTATTACAATTTTTGGATGTAATTTATAAGCAGGCAATCTCAAACATCTCCCATTAATTAAAATTAATGTTTTGGTTGATTGCAGAGGGATTGACTGCTTTTGGGCATTCTGAATTACCCCTTAAAAAATAGCCTTAAATACAGTATATTTGGTGAAATTATGGGCTAACAATTTGAGGAATTAAAAAATCTGACAATTTTCCTGAAAAGTATTTGACAGGGAAGCAGAAACAAGGTAGAAGGTAGATAGTATGGCAGACAAGCACTTGTGAATTGTATTTACAATTGTATTGGTCCATCCGGATACAAAGTGTGACGAGGTCCTCTAGTTCAGTGGGGCGTTCCTGTGCCGCAAGTTTGTCCTTTCGGATGAGTCTTGCCAGAAGGCTGGTGTCAAGGCCTCATCATTACAGCCGATCTCGGCGGCTATGGCCTGGAATTCGACCATCTACCGGGCCACAGGACAGGTACCTTGAGAAATATTCAAAAGGGAAGAGGTGGCATTTACCTTGCGCCCAGGTGTATCAAATACCCTGCAAAATTCCTTAGTGAAGCATGTGATGTCACCGGTGAGGTCCGGCCTCTGCTCCTAGATAGGAGAAGCCCACGCCAAGGCGTCATCCGTTAGCAAGGATACATGTACGCCACTTAGATCGCTGAGACAAAAAGTGAGATGGTAATAGATCTAAGTGAATAGAACATTGGTTCAAAAAGCCGCGACAGCCCAGAGGATCGCTGCCGTAGCGGTTGAGAGTAGGTAATCGTGGTTCAGAGGCTGTGGTCATCGGAATGGGTGCTGAGACAGGAGTCGCTGGGGGCGCAGAGTGAGAGGAACCACATTGGGTCTGGACAGTAATGGCTTGAACCGAGCGGTGGAGTTGCTCCATACATTGACCATTTTGTGTCAAGTATTTTTCCAGCTTATCAAACATGTTGGCATGGGCATGCAAAAGTCGTCCCACCTCAGCGGGGTTCATGTTTGTGTAGCTGAGCATACTGTAACGAGTGCTCACCACAAACAAGGCGAGACCGCGTTGCTGAGGTTGGGATGTTGGCAGCCACCGACCTACATCTGAGCAACCACGTCCGGAGTGCAGAGTGATAGTCATGTAGCTGGGTCAGGGTAGGAGAAGTCAGATTGGCCGAGGTACTTTCCATGGTCTAGGAGTGGAGAGATCGGATTGTCGTTGTGCGGCCCTCCATGTCAATCTCTGGGAGGTTCCTGGGTCCTCTGTGTCCAGGAAACACAGGTATCTGGGTGTCTAGATGTCTTGATCTCAGCACAGTCTTTGTGCTCAAGACAGTGCAGGCTTCTCTACTCTCCTTCTGTCAGCCCAAATGTGATCTAAGGAAATCTCTTTCCTGTTTCTCACATCAGACTTATTTTTAAGTCTAATCATCTAGGTGGAGTCTGGTTGATTGCCTGAGTGCAATTAACCAGCACACTGCTGGATTTAGAGGCAGTTTTTCTCAAACAGTGATAAGTCCCTGTTACACGTGTAAACAGCAAATGCAGCTTAGTAAATTACCCCTTTTGGCGTGCAGTACTAATTTTAATGCCAGAGTTATGAATATGTAGAAAAATGAGGACCACTGTAAGGTTTTGATTGTAATCTGTTTTTCTCTGTGCAAAAACATTGTGAATTTTATTTGGCCAACACACTACCGCTGCACCATTGCTTTCAAATAGATCCATTCAAGCAGTTAAACTGCATAGCCACCTCTATTCTTCTTCATAAATCCCTAAGATTACTTAAGAATCATACATTCATCACAGCTTCTGTGACAGGCCAATGAAAGTAACATGGTTCAATAGACTTCTAATCACTATGTCAACGCGGCGTCAAATTACGTTGCTGGGTCATGTGACGTCATGTCACATGACCCCGGGGCATCATTTGACACCGACCTAAGAGGTAAAGGGGGCATGAGCAGTGAAGGGAGCAGTCTCACCGATACTCTCCTAATAGATGGATAGGAGGTGTTCCCAGCACTCAAAGTAGTGAAATAATGACATAAAAGGTTTTGATGCCAATTAAAAAAAAACAATTGTATTGTAAACACGTTATGATGCTGCACACAATGCCCAGTAATGTATACCATGTAAACAAGATTGTTCAATATCTGAGGTGGGAGGGTGATGGGGAAGGGAAACTAACAAAGAAAAACAAGAACAGCATGAAAAAGGGTGAACAGGGAAAACTAAATAACCGTAAATCAACGATGATGGAGGGATAAATATAAGGGGGGCAATGTTTCAAGGCAAAAATGCCCCTTCTTCAAGTCTGTTCTTACAGACCTTACAGGTCTGCGGTACTTCCCTTCGATTATTCCAAAAAATCCTCCCTCTATTGAAAATCTGATAAATGTCACACCAATCAGTGAAATCAAGTCAACTGTATACTGAAAAAACGTAAACCGCTAAATCTCATGAAGTCTGAGTGAAGATGCACTAAATCAGTAAGCAGGCGTCTGATTATATAAACTGATTAACACCAGAATTAATAGTTAAACAAATGAGAAAACTCAACCATTAAGTACACAATTGTATCTAGACAAAAATGTTGTACCACACTTCAACTGCATTATAAGGAATAAACCTTAATATGGTGAATACAGTTAAGCAAAAAATGTAAGGTAAAGTGAGTGTGTAGTGTGTAGAGATAATCAAGCGAACCCATCCAGCAGCAAGTCAGTCTCTGGAATAGCCTGTGCATCATGTCAGCTGGTCCCAGATTTTAAAGGTCCCACAGTCCTGACACGTCATCAGCCAGGGGTGATGGAAGTAAAATGATTGGTCAACCCCAGTGATCATGTACAGGGGGAAGGGGGAGCGAGGACAGCCGTCCAACGTGCACCGTCATGTGACACTGATGTCATTTGGCCACTAGCCAACCAGGAAATGATAGCTGCTGGCTAGAGTCCAGAATGAAAGGGAGATCTTCTGTCCTCCTCCTCATGCTCGGTAGTGGGCCGTCCCTGCATGTGATGTCATCCGCATTGATGCGTTGTCATGACAAACACACTGGTTGCTCGATCTGAGAAGAGAGCTCAATTCTCATGTTGACACGCACCTATTCTTCATGGGAAGTGCTAGCTAAGAACAAGACGGACAATGTAGGGTACCTACTAGGCAGAGAAGACATGTTAATATTAAAGTATACATACAGAAGTTCTTCCTATATTATGTACTGTATAAATTACTAATGACAGTGTTATCAGGACCTGGTCCAAGTCTTATACTATTTATTTCCTTTATAAGAATATCCTGTTATGAACCATAAATACAATAATTTGGGTAATGATATACTGTACCTATAAACCCCAATGATGTAGACAAACACTGGAGTACCCACTATGATGTGCAGTTGCAGGAAATAAAAAAGCATACAATTATGTCTATATGATATGCTGGAGGGCATAGGTGGGTGGTAGCCACTGAAGTCATAGCAGGATCCCTGGCGTATAGCGAAATGGACGGATGAGTGGATGGATGGTCTAAAGAGGCCTCGAGTGCATCCCTCGAAAGATCTGGGGCAACAGCACAACACCTATATCCTTTACTCTGTGGAAAGATAGAAGATAAGATTAATGATAATACAGGGCACACTTGTAGGCAAAACCAAGCTACGTGGGGATAATAGATGAAAGATTCATTAGGAATTATGCTCAGAAGCAACCCAGATCCATTTCCTTATTAATCCCACCTGGTGCCAATGTACCAAGTGTCCTAATCCATTTAGACCCTCTCTTGAGTAATAAGCGTGAAAGCTTGCCTCCTCGCCGCCTTTTTTCCACACCAATCAATCACCTTGGCAAACGTTATGCTCAGCAAGTGTGAAGTGGTGCGCACTGGGGCCTCCTTATCACCTCTCCGGTTAGCAGCTTTATGCTGTCTAATCCTGTCTTTGACATGTTGCGTGGTTTCACTCATATACCCCAAGCCACGTGGACATTTGATTAAGTACACAACATTATGTGATAAGCAGGTGTAGTATTTTTTTTTTTTTTTGCCTGTATGTGGATAATAAAAAATATTACCCTCCTGCATGCTACTGCATTGACTGCAATACCTGTAAGATCCCAATTGTGGGGTTCCCAAAAAGGTTTGTAGTTGGTTTTACCACCTATGTCTGCTCTTATTAAATGGTCTCTGAGATTGCGTCCTCTTTTGTAGGAAAACAGGGGTTTGTTCGTGAGTGTCGGGGCCAGGGACTCATCAGAGCTTAGGAGTTGCCAATGATCTAGAATAATGTTTCTGCCACTGCTGCTTCAGGTACCATATTTGGATACAAAGGGAATAGAAAAATTACTCATTGTGCTCGGATCATGTTTTATCTTAGTCAATATTTGTGCCCTTGTGGGACTTTCTGCTTTCCTTCTCTGTTTAAAAAGACTGAGTTAGGATAACCTACTGTATGTCAGCAATTTTTTTTCTCAGGAATGATGAATTGGTCTTCAAAGTCCAGAGGGAGCATGGGAAGAAGTCAACAAAAAGAAAACAAGAGAATAGCTAAGTTTAGGTGTCTTAATAATTTTGGTGAGTGTGCAGAGCCTTGGCTCAATTAGAGTGCTTACTCACAGTATGAGTTATAAATGGCATATCCAAAACTGTGGCAAACTTGCTTGTGTAAGCTTGCTTGTAAAGTAGTCAGAAGGGATGTACCTAAGCATAAAGGAGAATATATACCATAGCGCAGATCAGTTTGAAAATTTCTTTATACTGTAAGAATAAAAATATAGGAACCGTACTTACAATTTCTACAAAATTTAAAAGCAAGATCACCACAATGATGACATCGTCAGTTGTCTAAACTCTTGACCGCCCCCGTCCTCTTTAGTGGTGCAGATGGTCTGGGGTATTCCCCCTGCTGTTGATATACTTGATGAAGCCTATCGATTTGATGAAACGCGTTGAGTGGTAGTTGGCGGAGCCACTAATCTCAGCAGCACCTCACAGACGCGTTAGATTGCCCAGAGCCGAAAAACGGAAGTGACGTCATGGTGAGACCGGATGTGACGCAGTGGAGCAAGCAGAGACGCAGCGAGGAGGTCAGCAGCTGGGAGGATACCCCAGACCATCGATACCACTAAAGGGGACGGGGGCGGTGAAGAGATTAGACCACCGACGATGTCGTCATTGTTGCGAAGTTACTTTTAAAATTTGTATAACTTATAAGTACGGTTCTTATATTTTTATACTTATGTCTCCCCCTTTCCCCCGTGTCAGGGTGACTATGTGTGGTGCGCTTTACCTGATAGGCTCACAGGAGGCCTGATCCTCCGCTGCAGGGAGCCTGGGGTGTACCTGATTCATTCGGTGACAGCGCATTAACCTGTGAAGGATCCTAGCACTGCTGGATACCCCTTGCACAAGACCCCTTACAATAAATACACATACAGTAGGTAATAAAAGGTTTACGGAACATGTCATTTCTACGAAGGGAGCCACTGCGGACCTCCGGCGACCCGTTCGCCATCCTGGCTGCCCGCAACTCTCCTGCAGCCTCCCCCACCCTAGCCGCACTCTCCCGAGCCATATCGAAAGGCCAATGGGGAACCCAGGGGGGACCTGGCCACACATAAAAAAAAAATCAAACTGATCTGCGCTATGTTATATATTCTCTCTTATACTGAGGTGCATCAATTCTGACTACTTTACAAGCAAGTTTGCCACAGTTTTGGATCTGCCATTTATAACTCATCAGACTGTGAATAAGCACTCTAATGGAGCCAAGGCTCTGCACACTCACCAAAATTATTAAGACACCTACACTTAGATAGTAAATCAGCTAACTATCATCTCTTGTTCTTCTACTGTAATTCATCTGTTGACAATCCTAGTTCCCATACACTACTGTTTTCCGAACATACCTTCTGTATAGCTCATCCAACAAGTATAACTAAAACACATACCTGTACATTACTTTGTCAATTTTACCCACTTCCAGCTATTTTCAAAAAAGTACAAATAAGTTTGCTACCAGTAGATGGAAGCAGTGCAGGCTTTGCATTTCTGTTTTGTAAATCTCTGGGTGTGTCTGAGTGACTAAGAATGTTGCTGGTCAGACAAGTCTCAGCTTCTCCCTTTATTTTCTATGAACATGTTTGCCCTAATAGCTTCAAGGCAAATCCATATACAAATACAAAAAAACGACATTAATAATTAATGTTAATATCATCTAACACAAAGCGTGGTAAAGTACTAATGGATTAGACATCAAAAAAGGATTCGTTCTCATTTAGTGAGTCACCATCTTAGGATTCATATTTCTTCCATTCTTTCTTACCATTCAACATTTATTTTTAGATGGAACTAAAGATAATAGAATGGTTTGGGGTTCACTAAATCATAGTGTAATTCACTGGTCTTGCAAATGATAATTTGCTAAATGCAGTAGGTACTAAGGCATGACAATCTGATTCATTCATTATCTGTAAATACAATATTTACCAGTCACCCAATTCCCAATACTGACAGACTACAGCTTTGAATGTAAATGGCCACAGCTTTATTAACATTTAAACAATAACATAATCCTTTCTAGCCAATAAAACCTTAACCATATTAACATTTATATGCCAGCCACAGACACTAATGAAGGACTTACAACTCAGAACCCATCTGTCAAACTAGCCCCACTTAAAACAGACCAATGAGAGTCTACCCTCTAATCAAAATATAAAAAGCAATCAACTGCAACTTCTGAACCCTTTCCTTTACCCAGGTAGTAGTCATTGCCTCATTGTAGGTCCATCACTGCCTTCTTTTTCATCCTCTGTTTCATAGTAGCCATTGTATGACGTCATGTGTGCACATTGTATTTTGCCCATAATGGAGATCATTTGGATGATCAGTGGAAGTATGCAGATTCCCCCATCTCCGAAAATAGTTTGTAATTTTGGATGTCTCAAATGAAGCAGGTAGGAAGGAGTAAAGCAATGCACAAATATAGTAGGATCTATCGAAATCTGTGGCTGGGATTAACTAAGCAGCTACAGGGAAGCAGTGGCATAGCTAGACTTGTGCTGGGCCCCGGCCAAAAAATATTTCAGGGCCCCATTATAAGTGAACGTATTCCATAGATTTAGGAGAAAAATTTGCCTCAATTTAAATTGGAGGATATCTCTCCTCAGCATTTCACCTTAGCTCTCTCCCCCTCCTTCTCATCTCACCTCATCATCCCTCCTTGTCATCCCTTCTCATCTCTCTCCCTCACAGCTCTTTCCCCCTCAGCGCTCTCCCCTTCTGCAGCTCTCTCCCCTTCTGCAGCTCTCTCCCCTTCTGCAGCTCTCACCCCATCCTCCTCCACCATGCCTAACTGTGGGACAGGGTGGTGATAGAGGCAGGCGGGGGAAATGATCATACGCAGCAGTGGGCCGCCAAAGTTAAGCAGAGGAGCAGCCACCAGAGGAGATATGAGTTGCATAGAGGCAGAGCACGATGACCAGGGAGGAATGCGCTCTATCAGCATAGACAACCAGAAGTAAGAAAGAGTTCCAGGTTGTACCGCTTGGGTGAGTTCCTCCCCAGCTATCCTGCTCTGCCTCTGTGCAACTCCTAACTCCTTTGCTGGTTGCTCCTCTGCTTCACTCTGGTGGCCCATCGCCACTGCCGTGTACCATCATCTCTATCCTGCCTCTATCTGGGGAACCAAAGGGAGAGATGGTCAGCAGGGCCACTGACAGGGGGTAGATCGGGCCACCAAGAGCGTGGGGGCCCAGGCTGCCCATGCTATAGCTATGCCCCGGCAGGGGGGTATCAAAGCTCAATCTCATATTAACTGCTATTGGCATGGAAAGCAGTTAATATTGGATACCCTCTATCGGAGCTTTGTAAATCTCTATATGTCTTTTTCCATGGGTTTTTTGTCCCTGTTGCACAATGTTAAAAACTCTGCCAGGACAAATATAAAGCAAATTTCTATTGTTTGTGACTGGCATCAAAAATGTGATTACAAAGGTTCTTATATTTGATGCAAACAGAACATTTTGTACAAAAGGATTAGGGATGTGGAAACTGGTTGCATTTTGGTTTGCAAATTTTGTTTCAATGTTGTGTACATCTTGCTAATTTGTTAAAATTTATTAACATTCTCTGACTGAAAAAGGAGCAAAATGTCACTTTTATCATTTTTGAAAAATTGTGACATTTCGCAGTTTTCACCAAACTTTAGTTCATTTTATTTTAAATAACTAGATCACGTGATCAATGTGACATTGCACATCAGGATCATATGACCCTGTACCTAATTATTGGCAATGTTTCCTTTTTTGCGGAACTAAAGGGGTATGAACGGGGGGGAGCTACCTAGGTGCAGCCTGATGGGTAGGGGAGGGGTGGGGGGGCAAAAATACCCCTTGTGCTTTTGTTGACCTTATTGACCTGTCAGTCATAACTGCAGCTGGCCACAGCACCCCAGATCCTGCTTCACTAACATAACATCAAGGAGCGCTGTAATCAGCTGCTGTCTGTTCTGTGTCTGTAAATATGCTATGTGTGTTTACTGTGTGTCTGTGCTGTGTGTGTAAGTATGCGGTGTGTCTGTGTGTGTAAGTATCCTGTCTGTCTTGTGTTTAAGTATGCTGTGTGTAAGTGTAATGTGCACAGTCAGTAAGTATGCGGTGTGTCTGTGTGTTTAAGTATCCTGTCTGCCTTGTGTTTATGTATGCTGTGTGTAAGTGTGAAATGTGCGGTGTGTAAGTACGTTGCCAGTCTGTGGTGTGTGTAATTGTGCTGTGTTTCAGTGTCTGCCACTATCTGGTTGTGGGCTGTGGGCTTTTGGCTGTGTGGGGAGAAAGAAGACAAGGAAGGCAAAGAGAAGAATGAATAGAGATGAGCTCTTACAATGCAAACATGGTGCATGGTGCATGTTGATCATAAATATTATTTTGTTTTAAATCCCAATATTTCATACAGTTAAAAGAGCAATCATGCATCCCCCCCACCTTGCACTTTCTCGCCGCACTTTTACACACATGAGATGACTCCTTATGACAGAAGGCACAGTTTGAGTGCAAAGATCACACAACTAGTATACAACTTCAGTACAAAGATTATACAGTCACAATGCATGAGACTGGATCACAGCCCATAAACTCGTTGTGCACATAACTTCCTTCTTCACACATTGCTCCATTGACCGTATGCATGAAGATGAATCTGATAATTAATTTATTGATTAAATTACTATCCTATGTTTAGTTACTTTATTCCTTGCTTTTTCCTCTTCAGTTAATATTGCTGCCTCACTGTTTTCTTACTTCTCTCATTCATGACTTGAAACGATGAATTTCACATATTAGCAAAGATTTTGCAAAGAGAGAGAGAGAGAGAGAGAGAGCGAGAGAGCGAGAGAGCGAGAGAGCGAGAGAGCGAAAGAGCGAGAGAGCGAGAGAGCGAGAGAGCGAGAGAGCGAGAGAGAGAGAGAGAAAGCAAGAGAGAGAGAGAGAAAAAGCAATCCACCCCAGCAGGAGCGGACACAGGTCATGTTTGTGCTGTGTTTCACTTGCAATACAAGTTTTTTTTACATACCTTTCAGTGCTGTCCTGTGTCCGCTCCTGCTGGGGTGGATTGCTTTTTTTCTGTCTATTGGTATAGGGTATGCACCACAAAGTTTCTTGGTATTTGGAGTGCCAGCGTCCTGTCTATTATATATATATATATATATATATATATATATATATATATATATATATATATATATAGTCAATGGGGAGTAGTTGGCACTCACATGTATGCAGTAAAAGGTAGGTGCATGCCCCTTAGCAGTAGTTAACAGGCAGGGGTGTTCCTCACAGCAGTGGTGCAGCCGCAGCAATGCAGTAGGAACGAGACCACACTCAGAGGTAATTTTCAAAAAGATTGTATTGGAGTAGGTTGCACAAATGACAATGTTTCGGTCCTCACAGGGGGGACCTTTCTCAAGGTAGTAAATTATATTATATAAAACACCTGAGGAAGCACTTTTGATATGTCAAGGCGAAACACGTAAGGTTTTTTGATCTTTGACAGACACTGTAGAAGCCCCTTTGACTCCAGTAAGACACCGTAGAGGAGCGCGCACATGCGTAAGTCCCTGGCGCCGACATCAGAGGATATCTGCCGCTGGCGGAGGTTCTGCATAACAGCAAGGAGAGGCTATCGGGCACCCCCAGTTTGCCGTGTACTCTGTCCAGTGAGGTCTTAGTGTGCCTTAATACACTTACTGCTGGTCAAGACTCGGAACATGTGAATTTGTTACCTATGTTTCTCCCCGATTTCATGGATTAAAACAGGGTTATGCTATGTTTTTCTTTTTCCTTCACTTTGAGGAATTGTATTGGTCCAACAACATCATCAATTGGACATCCCTTAGTGAGTGCATTACTTTTTGACACCACTTTTTGAGTACAGTGTATTATCACTGTTCTTGAGCACATTTTATTTACTATTCACTCATTTGCACTTTGTTCTCTGACTCACATGGATTGCACATTCTAGAGACCATTATTCATTAGCAGCACTGAGGAGAATTAACACATTATTGATTTTATTTGCGCTTCAATTTTTTTGTTCACTCTTTGGAGCAGGGACTCCTTTTCCTAAATGTTACTTTTATGTCTGAAGCACTTCTTCCCATTATGTGTTATTTGTATTATTTGTTATTTATCTAATTGTCATGTGTAACGGCTGTGAGACGCTATGTACATTGATGGCTGTGAAAGAAGGTTTTATATCTCTGGCGCCACGCACATGAACATAATATAACAAAAAGGATATATACAACCAGGACTGGTAGCTGGGTCAGATCCAGGGATGTTCTCCAATCGATGGGTGGATCATATATAAAATGAAAAACAAATGAAAGCACATAGCATAATATTGTATGATGGATTCAAAGCATAAGACGATACAACTAATAAAAAATGAATAATAATATTAATAATAAATATATCAAATTAGTAGGATATAAAATATAAAAAGCTAATAACAAAAAACAAAACAAAATGCTGAGATGAACAACAGGTGACTGATACAAAAATGACACCTTTAATGAAAAATACAGAGTATGGACATATACAGTACATAAACATATAATAAAATAGAAAGGGTCCGCTGGTGAATCTGCTACTGTAGCTAAAATGACCACTCCCCTGCATCAACGGCGCACTGCCCCTCAGCCGCTGCCTCTAGATGAAACTGCCCTCCGGATCTCGCAGGGTCAGACCTCTAGTTCGTGTTCGGCTCGGGTGCCGCCACTGTCTATTCCGCATGTGGATCGGAGCATAACGAATCTGCCAGCACCATCTGCACGCTCAGCCAGGCAGGCTCAATGCGAATCTGCGACTGCAGTTTTACATCCCTGAGCCGATCACGCACTAGAGGTCTGACCCTGCGAGCTCCGGAGGGGAGTTTCATCTGGAGGCAGCGGCTGAGGGGCAGTGCGCCGTTGATGCAGGGGAGTGACGCCAGGAGCTGATAAGCCTGTAATGAGAGGGGATACTCTCTAAATATCCACTGCACGTTACCACTTTACGTCCGGTAAGTGGTCATTTTAGCAACAGCAGCAGATTCACCAGCGGACCTTTCTATTTTATTATATGTTTATGTACTGTATATGTCCATACTCTGTATTGTTCATTAAATGTGTCATTTTTGTATCAGTCACCTGTTGTTCATCTCAGCATTTTGTTTTGTTTGGTTTTTTGTTATTAGCTTTTATATATTATATCCTACTAATTTGATATATTTATTATTATTATCCTTATTTTATTAGTTGTATCGTCTTATGCTTGGAATTCATCATACAATATTATGCGATATGCTTTAATTTGTTTTTCATTTTATATATGATCCACCCATCGATTGGAGCACATCCCTGGATCTGACCCAGCTACCAGTCCTGGTTTTATATATCCTTTTTGTTATATTATGTTCCAGTGCGGGGCGCCAGAGATATAAAACCTTCTTTCACATGTTGTTCCTCTGACCTTGGGGGTCAGAGTTATATCACAGGCAGCCGCCTATATTTCTTTCACTTTGTTTATAGATTGTGGGCCATTATCACACCGCATTGTAGATTAGACATATATTGATTACTAGCTGATATACCCGGCGTTGCCCGGGCGTGGAAGGGCAGGGGGCATGGAGTGGAAGGGCGGGGGGGGAGGGGTGTGGAAGGGCGGGGGGGCAAGGGGCGGGATGGGCAAAGGGCAGGTGGGCAAAGGGCAGGGAGGGCGGGGGGGGCAAAGGGCAGGGAGGGGCAAAGGGCAGGGAGGGGTGGGGGGGGGCAAAGGGCAGGGAGGGGCGGGGGGGGCAAAGGGCAGGGATGGGCGGGGGGGCAAAGAGCAGGGAGGGGCGGGGGGGGCAAAGGGCAGGGAGGGGCGGGGGGGCAAAGGGCAGGGAGGGCAAGAGGGCAGGGAGGGAGGCAAAGGGCAGGGGGGCCAAAGGGCAGAGAGGGGCAAAAGGGCAGGGAGGGGCAAAAGGGAAGGGAGGGGCAAAAGGGAAGGGAGGGGCAAAAGGGAAGGGAGGGGCAAAAGGGAAGGAAGGGGCAAAAGGGAAGGGAGGGGCAAAAGGAAAGGGAGGGGCAAAAGGAAAGGGAGGGGTGGGGGTGGCAAAGGGCAGGGAGGGGCGGGGGGGCCAAAGGGCAGGGAGGGGCGGGGGGGCCAAAGGGCAGGGAGGGGCGGGGGGCCAAAGGGCAGGGAGGGGCAGGGGGGCCAAAGGGCAGGGAGGGAGGGGGGCAAAGGGCAGGGGGGGGCAAGAGGGCAGGGAGGGAGGGGGGCAAAGGGCAGGGGGGCAAGAGGGCAGGGAGGGAGGGTGCAAGAGGCCAAAGGGCAGGGGAGCAAAGGGCAGGGTGGCAAAGGGCAGGGGGCAAAGGGGAAAAGGGCAGGGGGAGGGAGGGCAGAGGGGAAAAGGGCAGGGGGCAAAGGGCAGGGAGCAAAGGGCAGGGGGAGGGAGGGCAGGGGTCAAAGGGCAGGGGGCAAAGGGCAGGGGGAGGGAGGGCAGGGGGCAAAGGGCAGGGGGAGGGAGGGCAGGGGGCAAGGGCAGTGGGGGGGAGGGCAGGGGGCAAAAGATAAGGGGGAGGGAGGGCAGGGGGCAAAGGGCATTAGGAGGGAGGGCAGGGGGGGCAAAGGGCATTAGGAGGGAGGGCAGGGGGGGCAAAGGGTAGGGGGAGGGAGGGCAGGGGGGGGGCAAAGGGCAAAGGGGGCAAGGGGGAGGGAGGGCAGGGGGGGCAAAGGGCAGGGGGGGAGGGCAGGGGGCAGGGGGAGTGAGGGCAGGGGGGGCAAAGGGCAGGGGGAGTCAGGGACACATAAAATAACCCATCGTTTCCTCACCTTGCACACGGCCACGCTCCTCTTCCTCCGGGTCCCGGACGCCCTCCTCCTCCACCTCGGGCTCCTCCGCGGCGAGGCTGAGACGCTCCGGAGAGGAGGTGCTGCGCCTCTTGCGGGGAGAGGCGGAGACAGCCGGAGGAGCGGCCTGTGTGAGGGAGAGCCGCGTGCTCTGTGTGTGTGGCGGGGGGGGGGGGGAGAGGCCTGTGTGAGCAAGAGCCGCGTGCTCTGTGTGTGTGGTGGGGGGGATGGGGAGAGGCCGGTGTGAGGGAGAGCCGCGTGCTCTGTGTGTGTGGCGGGGGGGGGAGGGGTGAGGGAGAGCACCGGGTGAGGGAGTGGCCTATGGGTGGTTTTGTTTTTTTATATACATTGATGGCGCTATATAAATAAAGACATACATACATACAGTAGCTCCCAACAGTATCCCAGCATATACCTCCTAATGCTAATACATACAATGTAAAATGTTAGTTGTGTATGTATATCTTTAGATGTAAAGCGTCATCCGTGTACATAGCACTTCCCATTAGTAATAGATGCAACAATATAGTAAGGCTGGTTCTATAGTGCCGGGGCGTGCTACGCCGTGCGCGCACACGGCAGTTATAGATGGCTGAGGTCAGCCAGCCCTTCTATATAAGGGCCACGCACGCGCACGTCAGGGAACGGCGAGCCGACAGACAGCAGCGAAGACGGTGGGAGGGATGATTTTGCGCCGCTACCGGCGCTCAAAGGTATGTGTGTGTGTGTATGTGTGTATGTATGTATGTATGTATGTATGTATGTATGTATGTATGTATGGATGTGTGGATGTGTGGATGTGCGTTTGTATAGATGTGTGTGTGTGTATGTATATGTGTGTGTGTGTGTGTGCGTGTGTGCGTGCATGCGTGCGTGTGTGCGTGTGTGTGTGTGCATGTGTGTGTGTGTGTCAATGAGTGCACAAATAAAACATTTTTTATTTTTTCAACTTTTTTTGTTTAAAAAATCTTATTTACACCATTATTTCACTCACACAATCTATACACACACATATACTCACACACACACAAACACACACACACACACACACACACACACACACACACACACACACACACACACACACACACACACACACACACACACACACACACACACACACATATACACACACACACAGTACCTGTCGCTCCTGGCAGTATACAAACAAAAACCATGCGGCACGTGCACGCGCGTTCACACATGCACATGCGCGCACGGCCGCAACCAGTATAGAATGGCCCTAAGGGTGTAATTCACAATGTACTGTATACTGGGAGTAAGATCTTCAAACACAAAGTAAACAGTATGTAAAGGAGACCATGCCAGAAGAGCTTACAAATTAAGTATAAAGTATCATTAAAACTAGCTGTATACTAGCTAGATACTAGCTAGATAGGGTGACACTGCATTATCCTTTCACTGTTACAGGGCTTTGCAACAGATTTCTTTGAAATGTGTTGTCCCTCCCTTTGGCAGTAAAGGCCAAAGAAAGGCTTTTTAGAAAATATTTCAGCTAAACGGGCTTGTACACTCCCTTTTTTCAAATTGCAAAGTTATGACTCATCTAACACAGACTGTCCAATGTGTTCCTTGCAGACATGCATTAAAGGAGCAGTCCATGCAATATCCTACATGTGTGGGGTCTTTTTTTTTAAATAAATCCATTCTGTAGTATTTGATAATACAGTACTTTCTACCTTTTTTTAAATTCAACTCTTATTGCCATTTTTTATGAATTTTAATATACTGAGCATCTTTTGATTTCCATAGCAGGCTTTAGCACACCTCCAGCAGTGCTACATCTTTGTAACACTTTCATGTTTATGTTCATTTGTTGCCAATATTTCCAACAGTTTTAGCTCCAAACTGTAACAATAGATAATGTTTCCTTAGTAATATAAGGATACATTGTAGCTGCTGAGTTACACTGACTGAAGGATTGATTTGAATCTGAAAGGCAGCCATTTAGTGAACCCTGGGAACAGGATTTTGCTGATTGATCATGGGAGAACCAATTGATTGGTAGCTTAGGTAATTAGTTTTCAATACAGGTAATCAAATGCTGCATATATATATATATATATATATATATATATATATATATATATTTAATATATATATATATATATATATATATATATATATATATATATATATATACATACACAGTATATATCAGTTTTTTTAAGTTGCTTGGATTGCCTCTTTAAAATGTCATATGAAGCGGTATGCAGTAAAGATAAAAATGATAAAGAATTAGTAAACAAATAAATCCAGAGGAATGGGGCAAATCATAAACAGATCAAACCATAAGTCTGTTAGTAAGTAAAAGCCCTGTCTTTACAGTAATAAGAATATGGTAATGCGTTGGTCCTGGTCCTGCTCCTATGAGTAGAGTTCTCCGGCTTCTTCTATGCTCAGAATCACAGAGAAATAGAAGAGTTCAGAGACACCTCTTATAGTAAACAGTACAACAAGCACCAGAGCTGGTGTGCTTGTTAATCAAGAATTGAATGCCAGTGCATGTGATCACACCTTTTATTTCACAATTTTTTAATACAATTGTGCACACTCTGAGAAGTGTCTCTGTGCCCTTCTACTTTTCAGTGAATAAAATATCCTACTTAACCGGTTTTCAAATATTGATTGGAAAACACTATTTACCTGCAAGCGGGTGGTTTTGCTGTGTTGACATTTTTTATACCTATTCCGCAATTTTACCTAATTCCATGATGACAGCTGAATGTCAAACTACTTGGTCCTTTAGGATCAAACTCGACTTCACTGTGGCAAGTTGCTCAGTTCTTGTGTTTAATAATTGATGAGCCCGTCAGGGCAATAATATACTCTTTCACATGGAAAATATGACGACCATGTCATTTGAATAAAGTTTCCAACAGCTTTGCTGCTTGGAGTGTTTAGATGCAACTCCATATGAATTGTAAAGCCTTTGTATTCTCAGAGCCTCAGTTCTCAATGTTATTTTGTTTAGTCCCAACATAATAAACCAATAATACTCAATACAGCCCCAACTGCACAGCTGTGACAAGGTATATCAATAATTGCATTTTATTAACTAACTTGTGCTAAAGTTGTGCTGTATATATGGGAACTTCTGCAACAGAGGTAGCATCATTTTGATGATGAGCTTCCAACTTAGTGGTTCCATTTGCAGGTAGACGCATACATGACGCATACATGACGGCGCAACAAAGCTAGTGTTTTAGTACAAAAAAAAGATCAACTCTTGTCTTATTTAGAAAACATTACACTTGTCCCAGAAGAACACAGAAAGTATATTACCTACAGATGTGCAATAAGTTAAACACTTTTATAGTGTAGTTTCACAGCACTTGCTTGATGCACATGTAGCCATGTGTTAAAAATGGTATACAGTTCTCTCTCATGCTGGCAGTAAGCCTGGTAAGTATATAGGATTGCCAGCATCAATCATGGAGGTTTGCCCTCAAACCCTGGTGAGCTGTCATATGTACAGGAGGGGAGTGGTAACAAACCTTGTGTCCATTGTTAGTGACACAGGAGGTGGAGCCATTTCTTTGGTATATAAGACACAGCACTGCCCAAAGTTAAGAAGTCAACTTGTCTTGGTTAAGTTGAAGGTCAAGTGTGATTCTACAGCAAATAGTCTGACCTGCAGCAGTAAGGCTGACAGGGCCTACAATGTGTCCATGGACCTGGCACAGGTGGTGAAAAGAGACTGTCAAATGTTTGTGCATGCAGTGTCGACTGCCGGGTGGTTCTGTCAACACCACGTCCAGATGCCCGCAATGCAGCATCCATTATTTATGGGCTGTGCAACCATTTGTGCCCGGACAGACCGTGGAAGTGGGGGCGGACACAGCCATGCTAACGGATCAAGCCCCGGGTGCGGCCTGGAGAGAACCCATTGATCCCGGAGCATGGGGATCGCTCCTCATGATAAAGCCAGAGCCGGAGGAGAAAGGGGTCTGTAAACGAGGTGGAGGCCGAGAACCTCATCAGCGGTCCCCAATGGGAGTGCCACTCCCTGAATCGGATCTCGCCTCCTCGGACGAGGAGCAAGCGACCCCGACACCAGTGGTGACGCGCCTACCGGCGGACCACTACAGCGGTGCTGTGAAAGAACCGGCACTTACCTGTGTCGCGGCGGAGTGGAGCCTCGTGTCTATCAGGGGCAGGGGGGAGGAGATCAGTGGCAGCGGGGGAGGAGATCGGGGGAAGTTGCTAACCCAGTGCTGCCAGCCGGCCCTCAGCCCATTCAGGAAGGGGGATTATTTATTTTTAAAAATTGGCGCGACCAGGGGAATTCATTGAGCCGCAGCACGGCTCGCCAGCGGCCTAAATCCACTCGCAACAGGCTTGTGGTTATGCGTATTTGTCGAACACTGGTATTAATACACCATGATCTACATATTTAAATGTGGTATGCAAAATTTAATTCAGTAATATTCTAAGGGCCTTATTTTATATCTGACTTCAATTAGGATTTTCAGTCAGAACAGATATATAATTTACTCATAAGGATATTGCCAATGCAAAATTGCTCAAGAACAGCATGTCATTTGACAGGATATTTTGTTTTTGGCTAATTCATTAAGAATTATCAATGCATACAATTTGAACTGTTTGACATCTCATTTGCATGCACTTTTCTTCTGATTTGCTGCAATGACAACTGGAAAGCAACAAAGGGCCCATTTGTAATATACACCTCCAAATACATTAATCTATACTTCACGTGGAGATAAAAAAAAGATACCTGAGGCCACACCTAAGCGATACTAGGAAATATGTCAATAAGTCAATGTATTTGCATATTTTCCAGGTATCTACGACGTAGAGTTTAAGTAATGTATTTGAAGTTTTTTAAGTTAATTGGTCCTCTTCTAAACTGGTAACTCTCCCTTTTCTTCTCCCTTCCTCCCAGCAAAAGCCATGTTTTGCCTATTAGAGGCAAGAGAGATTTCTGTCAGTGACTTTCCAGGACTTTGAGAAATTCATAGCACACATGGGATCAAACCGCATAAAAAAAGCAGGATTTGGACATGTGATAAGGGCTTAATAAATACAGCAAGATGCAAACCCGTGCAGAAATGGTTCTTTTCACCAGGAAATGCCATTAGTGCAGGTTAATGAAAAAGGCCCCTAAATGTTACTTGTGCAAAGCTGCATTCATTTTTTTAGCTGCTTCCACTGATCTTTTGTTGCAGTTGATTTAATTGGTCATATATGAGTCATGCCTGGCCCAGCTAGAAGTAATTCTTCAATTATATGCTTTCATTACATTCAAGAGAGAGGTATGAGGCAGAAAAAGGGGTGTGAGGAGAGAGAGAGGAGAGAGAGACAGGAGGAGGGAGAGAGAGGCAGAGGAGGAGGGAGTTGAGAGAGAGGAGGGGAGCGAGGAAGGGGAGTGAGAGGGAAAGGAGGTGGAGGGGGAGAGAGGAAAAGGAGGTGGAAGAGAGAGGGAGGAGGAGGGAGAAGGAGGAAGAGGAGGGGGAGGGACTGAGGGTAGAAGTAGAACGGTGTTAGTCTCCGATAGAAGGCGGACCCACACCAGAGCCAACCCAACCAGAGCCAAGGGACAGAGTCCTGTTATCATAGTCGTAGTCATGATCTAGGCAGAAGGCAAGGCAGGTGGAAAAGTTGCAAAGTCAGGATACCGGCTAGAGTCAAGGCAGGCGGCACAGGAGCGGTGGTGAGGGTCACAGACTGGGGTCAGCACCAGGGAAATCCAAAGGAACAGGGAAGGCTTCAGGAACTCGGAAGGTTTCAGGAACTCAAGGGGGCCAGGAACATATAGAAAAGCACTCGGGCTGGGAGTCACTGACTGCTATTTAAGCCCTGGAACAGGTACAGCCAATTACTACGTCAAGGGAGATATTTGCCAGGAATCAAGGTGGCCACAACAGCCATATAAGGGCAAGTTCCAGAAAAATCCTCGACTGGAACCCTTACAGGTGTGTGTGTGTGAGAGGGGAGGTGCTTGCAGGGTCATCGTCATGGGAGGACCCAGTGAAGATTTTAGTCCTGGGACACAGGAAAGCTTTCAGCAGCCCTGGCTTTAGGGATATCCATATACACCCCAATCTGATAAGGCATGGTGGTACGCTATTCTGAAATTATTGAATGGTTTATTTTAAAACCTACAGAGGAGCATGCAACATGTATTATTATAAAGACATGAGGACAATCTTTTCAAGTCCTAAAAGTGGACTCGGAAAATGGTTTGTGGGGCTCGAACATTGTACCTATGTACACTGACAAGACTGTAACAATGGTATTTGGGACCAAGACTAAATTTTTAAAGCTTCCAGCGACTGAGCTCCAGATTAGAACAAACGCTAACACCACCCTAACCCCGGTCACTAGTTTTAAATACCTGGGCATATGATTTGACTCCCACTTAACATTCGGGATGCACATTGATACCCTGACAACCAAGACCTATGCCAAACTAGGGGTACTATACAGGAACAAATCCTCCCTACGTCTGCTGGTCAGAAAGCGTATCGCACAGCAGATGCTAATGATAATTATTGACTATGGAGACATTGTATATGGCCCGGTAACTCAAACCCACCATGGTAAACTTGACACCCTCTACAATTCAATTTGTCGTTTTGTTCTCCAATGCAACTATAACACACATCACTGCGAAATGCTCAAAGAACTAGATTGTCATCACTCGAGTCTAGGCGCAAAGTTCACCTTTCCTGTCTTGCCTTCAAATTCTTTCTGGGCAAGCTACCCAGCTATCTGAACAAGCTCCCCACCCGTACCACATGCAGCACTTATCATCTGAGATCAGACTCCAAAAGACTGTTCATGGTCCTAAGGCTCCACAAAGTATCCGGCCGTTCCTCCTTCTCTTACCGTGCACCCCAAAACTGGAACAACCTACCAGAGACTCTCACATCCACCACCAGTTTAAGTTCTTTTAAATTTAAGTCTGTCTCACATTTTAATCTGGTCTGTAACTTCTGCATACGCCCATAAAATATATATTTTCTTTAACTGTGCATGCAATGACTTGTATATAATGTATACCCTGTTCATTTATGCAACTGTATTTGTAACCATGGATTATTTGTCTTAACTCTGTGCCCAGGACATACAGTACTTGAAAACGAGAGGTAACTCTCAATGTATTACTTCCTGGTAAAATATTTTATAAATAAAAATATAAATAAATAAATATGTTTTCATCATATTACTGTATGGCAGTATATTAATGAACAAATGCTTTTCTATGGATTTTTTTAACACTTTCTGATTTGAGAAACTGTTGATGTAGTTATATTGCTGAAATGAAGATACTGTTGATATATTACTGAAATGGACTGGGGGGTCTCTGGAGAAAGATTGAAAGCGATGTTCAGTTTCCATTTTGTAAAGTCAGTTATGTCTTTAGTATCCATTTTGTGTGTAAGATTTGTGTGTGGTGTGGTTTCGCTCCTAAGTAGATGTACGACTGTGTCTGAAGTAACGCCCACATTCCTAGTGAGAGATTGTACCAGGTACCTATGCAGATATGTTTTAGGTAAATTCTAACCAGGCTTAATGAGCTGTATGATGATTGGTTTAAGAATTATGGAGTGGTTAGTATAATCTGCCTAGTAACACATTTTAGACAAAGGAAATTAAATGTATAAAAAGCCTGTTTGGACAATCCCTGGCAGAGAGTCTTATAGATTTTGAATGAGTATGATCATACTTTGCAATAAACTACTAAATATCAAATGAACCCTGTTTGTCAGTTTGGAACATTGACACCGTAAAAAACAGAATCTATATACATACACACACACACACACACACACGAACCATACTATACACAAACAATCCCTATTGATGCACTCAATAGACCCTCTAAAATAAAATCTAATGGTTATTCATTTAAAACAGTGCAGGAAACAAACCGATATATTAAAAGAGAAATATATAGATGTCTCCGCTGGAGATGACCACTCCTCTAATAATATTGTGGAGGCCACCTCAGTTCATTGGACACTGTGTAACATGCTACAGTATAAATAAAAACTTGCATACTGAACTACAGTATGCAAGATAAGGCCTCTTTGGGCTAAAGTGTCTCAAAGAGGATCAACTTAGCACCCGGTAGTGAGGGTGTGGATCATAAGAAAAATCTGTAAGCAGTGGATAGTGTAAAGGAGACCACTGAGAATATATTAATTTATACAAGGTAGTAGATATTGT
The DNA here is from genome assembly GCF_040206685.1 of Ascaphus truei. Lineage (NCBI taxonomy): Eukaryota > Metazoa > Chordata > Amphibia > Anura > Ascaphidae > Ascaphus > Ascaphus truei. The sequence continues at coordinate 169,464,750 of NC_134483.1, forward strand.
GTAGGTGCAAACAAACGTGACAAATAAAGCTAGCATCAATCCAAATCAGGGTGGTTAATACCCTCTTTTAATCTAAATATAGAGCTAATGCCAGGCGTGGAGGAAATCCTCACTCTGCTCCTAATTGTGAGCTGGTTACACTGTCTGCGTCACACCTGGTGACGTAAGAATGACCCGACTCACATTTCATGCGATCAAGAAAAAATTCACAATATTATTAGAGCAGAGCGCAGAGGTCCTCTCAAGTTGAGAAATCTATATATTCCTCTTTTGACCATATCAGTTTGCTTCCTGCACTGTTTTAAATTCATTTCCATTAAATGTTACGTTTTATTTTAGAGGTTATAGTGAGTGCATCAATAAGGATTTTTTGTACAGTATATAGTAATGTTCACTAAACTATCCCTGATAGGACCTCTCTAGTCATTACTCTAGTCTATAAAATAGGCTCAAGCAGGTATCTCTCCTTAGGCTCTGGTCCCGCTGCGTCCGGCGGTGCGCGCGGCAGCGGACCACCAGCCCCTTTCCTCTAGTGTGGAGGTCCCCGCTGGCTCCTTACTACTTGGCTGACTGCGTGCTGTGATGCGTCAGCCGGCCGATGCTGCAAGCTCCTAGTGATTTGCAGCTCTGACGCGTCACGTGGTGTGGCAGTCAGCCAATGAGGGAAGGAGGGGAGGGAAGGAGCTACGGATGGGAGGTGGCTTCGGAGGGGAGCAGGGAAGGAGCTGCCGGGGAAAAGTGTGTGAGTGTATATGTATGTGTATATGTATGTGTGTGTGTGTGTATGTGTTGTGTGTATGTGTTGTGTGTGGCGGTGGTGGTGGGGGGGGTGGACGGCACCACGGCACCACGATCTCAGGCCTTTGAAACGTTTTACCACGCCCCCCCTCTCCTGCTCCCATCCCCTTCCCGCTCCGGCTCCCTACAGACCGCATATCGCGGTCAATTGCCTGTCAGCGTGCCGCCTGTCTGCAGTGCGGGCGCGCTGACTGAGGGAGCGGGGCCTTAGACTTACACTCTATAAATACATATGCACATACATATACACACACACTCACATACATACGTGTAAAGGGTAGAGCAAGAGGGGTAGAAGTGGTGTGAGGGGTAAGCCAGGAGGGGCAGAAGTGGTGTGAGGGTTATGGCAGGAGGGGCAGAAGTGGTGTGAGGGGTATGGCAGGAGGGGCAAAAGTGGTGTGAGGGGTATGGCAGGAGGGGCAGAAGTGGTATGAGGGGTATGGTAGGAGGGACAGAGGTGCTCTGTGGGGGTAGAGCTGGTGGGCAGAGGTGGTCAAAGTGCGTACTGCAGAAGTGGTGTAAGGGGTAGAGCAGTAGGAACATAAGTGTTCTGAGGTACAGTAGGGTGGCATAAGTGGTATGAGGGATAGAGTAGTAGGGCCACACATGTTGTGCTGGGTAGGGCAGGAAGGTAGAGGTGATCTGAGGGGTAGAGAAAGAGGGATAGACGTGGTCTAAGGGGTACAGCAGGAGGGGCAGAAGTGATCTAAGGGGTAGGGAAAGATGGCAGGTGTGGTATGAGGAGTAGATCGTCAGGGGTAGAAGAGCTCTAAGGGGTATAGCAGGAGAGAAGTGATCTTTTGCCATGTCCTTGGTCGGCACACGCTTGCGACTGTACGCATGTTTGTGATATCACCCACGGTTTAGCTGCAGTGATTTGTGGACCGGGTAGATGCGATGGTGAGGTGTGTCGGGAGGCATGTCGGGGGTGCATGGCTGTTATGTCACAGAGCTGGTTTACCATCATTGAGCAAACCACTCACGTGACCTGGCCATCACGCCGCACAATCAAATGTAACTGATTCTGCATGCACCGCGCCCCACCTCGATTGTACGCACGGTCCATGGCCGTGATCATTGCCTTAAGGCAAGGGTGCGCAAACTGGGGGAGGGGGCGTGGCCGGTTGCAGAGGCCCCGCGCTCTTTAATTAAATCCTGGGGGATCGCGTGAGGCCCCTACAACACTCCACTTACCGGGATTCAGCCGGCTGTGTGACGCGTCGCCATTGCAACACGGCATCAATTGACACTGCGGGGCCATGTGACGTGATGTCACATGCAACAAATGACGGCGCGGGTCATGTGACGTGACCCCACAGTATCATTTGACGCGGATACTAGGTAGGGGGTGGGGGCGCGAGAGCCCGGGAAGGGAAGACAGGGGGGCACAGCTTCAATAGTTTGCGCTCCTTAAGGCATTGTGATCGCACCGTGCACGCACGTCTCCGCGTGGTCTCACCGACGTAAGGGGTAGGGCAAGTGGTCTGATGGGTAGATAAGGATATACAGAAGTGGTCTAATTGATAAAGCAGGAGGGGCAGAATTTAACGGGTAGGGCAGGAGGGTAGACGTGGTCTGAATGGAAGAGCAGAAGGATCATATGGGCAGCAGGAAGATGCAGGAATAGACCTGAAGGGTAAAGGCCGGTTCTGCAGCAATCAGCAAACTCACCTACTGTAAAAGATGCGGTGCCTCTTCAAATGTCTCCTCTACTTCCCTGCTCTGATTACATCATCAGCCTGATCAGTGCAGAGATGCAGAGAGGAGGGAGAGGGAATGGAGGCTGCAGCCAGGCAGGGGAGAGGCGCTGCAACCTCATGGGATAAGCCAGGGGGTACTGAACCCACCCCCACTTCCCACATGCCTATCTATCTTAATGTCTCGTATAGCGCATACACAGAGCAAACCCTTCTTGGATGTACAGTATCAAAGAAAAACATTCCTTTGAAAGCAAATATTTTTTTAATCCGATACATAATAATATATTATTGTATATGCTGCACATAGAATTTGCACATATACAGGCATACCCCGGTTTAAGGACACTCACTTTAAGTACACTCGCGAGTAAGGACATATTGCCCAATAGGCAAACAGCAGCTCGCACATGCGCCTGTCAGCACGTCCTGAACAGCAATACCGGCTCCCTACCTGTACCAAAGCTGTGCGCAAGCGGGGAGACTATAGAGCCTGTTACAAATGCTTTATTTACATCAGTTATGCACGTATATGACGATTGCAGTACAGTACATGCATCGATAAGTGGGGAAAAAGGTAGTGCTTCACTTTAAGTACATTTTCGCTCTACATACATGCTCTGGACCCATTGCGTACGTTAATGCGGGGTATGCCTGTAATGTGTTCCTGCACAGTAGAGCTTACAATGATATGTGTGTTTGGGGCATAGGATGAGATAAAGTGGCTTTCTCAAGAAGCTGACATTGTCATTTGAATCAGACTGTTATAAAGTGTAATTGCTATCACTCACTGAGTCACTCCTTCACATGGAATTAAATCTCCCTCGGATTTCCATTCATTGTTCGTTGATACATCCAACAGACAGCTACTTTTTCAGCACTGACAAAAATGTAGTAAAGTGGTAAAACCATTGCTTTTTGAGGCGAGTGAACTGAGTTTCAACCTGTTTTAGCTTTCCTTATAACCTTGTACTAATTACTTTATCTCCCTGTGCCTCAATCAAAACTGGAAATGATACAATAGGTTATTGGGGCAGGGACTCATTGTGTCTGTATAATTCTATATGCAGTGCTGCATACTGTCCACTGCTGGTGATGCAAAAGAGAAATCAAAATCATTGACATTTCAATACTGTTGCTACAATAAGAAAACACACCTCTAAGATTACAGGTAGATTAATGGCACACCTCTTTTATAGCTGGAGTATACCCTTTTGAATTCTTTACCATGTATATATCTATGATGTGTTTTATGCTGGCTCCCAATAGTAATTAAAAGAGAGGAACACTTTATAGCACTGACACAATTTTTTTAAATGTAATCTGCCTAGTAACATTCTGTACTTCAGCACAAACACTAGTATGACTCTAATAAGACATTTTAGTTGAACTGTTATTAGTCATGCTCTTAAGAGGAAATGGTTTGGGGAAAAAACATCTCAGGGGGGAATAAAACATTGACTGCATTAATAAATGTTCTCACTGCATCCTCGTTAGTGACTAATTTAGCAAGGATAAAAATCCTATTACTTTATTCTTTGATCAATCTGGTATAGGTCCCCCCTCCCCTGTTTTGCAGGTGGGAGACTTTGTCACGGACTTACACGAATTCTGACCATCTCTTAATAACCATATATATTCCTATGTTCACCTAGAAGAAACATTATTCATTATTTGGTTACCTGTATGAAATATGTTGCTATGATGTTTCCTATAAGATAAGATTTGTAATATCTAACAAAAGAGGAACTTGCTTTCAGATATAACCGCAAATGACGCTTAAGAAGCGAGTACTTACAAATGTTGTCTAGTATGAAGAAACATGATAACTACAAGAGGAACAAATAAACAAAATGAGAAACGTAAGGCTGGGTATCATTTTATAGCAAAAATGAGGAAATCGCAGAAAAATTTATTTTTATTTAATTAGAAAGACAAGTCAGATTATCTCAGAAAAGTGAGAATGGACCAGGAGCACAGATATGACAATCTATGTACTAAGTAAGAGTAAGTACTGTCCTAATTTCCTATATATAGAGCAATAGTCATGTACAGTATTGATTAGAGCGATTCTTGATCTGAGCAGACGAAGAATAGACAGGTTGTGTCTAGTATGTACTTCCTGATTTGATTTTAGTTACACAAGCAAATGTAATTATTTCACATAACTCTGCCTAGCAAATATATATATATATATATAAAATAAAATAAACGAATAGACGATACTATTCTGTAGCTAACAAAATGTTTTTATTTGTGCGAGCTTTCAAGATACACTGATCCCTTCTTCCGGCGAAGTTACAATGAATGAAGCCTATAAAGGGTTTTTACTTGAAAACAGTGCATTCTGGAATGTGATCTGTGATTGAAGCTTATCCCTTCCCCCAGTGCAGTATGCGATTTATGACTTGAGGTGTCAAGTCTCTCTTCCCATGAGTGCTAAAGGCCATGTCTATACATACTGCGCTATATGAATGCACACACAGCTATCTCCTGCACACAAATACACATTGTAATTTTCATCCCTCTATATCAATAGGGACCACATAGTATCTACACACACTTATAGTAATGCAACACCCTCTTACATTTCTACACCTACCCACACACCACTATATACACGTCCACTCCACACACACCTTTTTTAAAGCGCTGTATATTCTGCGGGCATTTTACAGATTTATATTTATATACACACACATACATCACTTACATGCAGGGACCATTTAACACTTCAAAACATAACACGCATACTGAACCAATAAATAAAAAAATTATATTGTTATTATTTACACTCGCAAAGCCTTTCTCATTGTGTCTGCAATACTTGTATTATAAGTGTAGAAACATTGCAAAAATATAACACAGAGAATCAGCGCTTTTGACTTTGTGTCAGAATATAACTATTCCTCTGGGAAATTATTTGGGAGGAAAGTAGCGATCCCAGCACAGCTTTGATACATGATACACCATACTGTATGGGCACGATAGAACATGACATTTATATCATAAGTACATTTGATATTTATTTGTTACATACAACTACAAAGTCCCCTACCACAGCAGAGTTGTCTAAATCTAGGCCTTAAGAGTAATTGACAAGCAGGTTTTCATGGAAACACATGCCCAAACAGTTGTATTCATTAAAATTAGCCAGGGCAGCCAACAGGTTTACTGGGGCACAGAAGAAGAGTTTCCACTGGCGGCCCGGGTTGTTGAGTAGGGGGAATGTTTCCAACCCCCTTTGTCAGTGGCTCTGCGAGTCCTCCCTCCCATATTTCTCTTCTCCTTCTCACACTCCCCCCTCTCTCTCACACATACACATACTCTCAACCCCTCTCTCTCCATCACTCACCCTCTTCAACCTTTCTATCATACACCCCCCTTTTTGACTCACCCCATTTCTCTCTGGCACTCTCCCCCTCCTTCTTTCTCACTCTCCCACCCCATTTTTCTCTCTATCATCTCTCTCCCCTTTCACTCTCTCACTCCCCTTTTCTCTCTTTCACTCTACTCCCCTTTTCCATCTCGGGCTATCCCCACCCCATTGTTTCTCTCTCCCTCTTTTTATCTCTCTCACTCTCCCCCTATCTCTCTCTGTAATGTTGCTAACTCCAAGACAGGATAGAACCCGCAGGGCAGAGGTTGGGAGTAGTACACCAAACTTGGCCTAGGATCTGAGGCCTGGGATGCAGGGGTAGTCAGGTCCAAATCCAAGGTCAAGGAAGGTGGCAGGCAAGGGGTAGTCAGGTCCGGTTCCGAGGTCGAGGCAGGCTGCAGGAATGGGGTGGCCAGTTCCAGGCAGAGGTCAAGCAAAAGCAAGTAATCACAGAAGGAAAGATAGAGCTCAAGAAGAACAAGGTACAGAGTACTTTGCACAAGCACTGAAAGGGAGCCTGCTATTTAAAGGGCAAAAGCATGTGCTGGCAATGGGGGCCAGAAACAGGCTGAGTTCCTGTCAGGAAGTGAGGAGCAGGAATTGCCAGGAAGCAAGATGGCCACAGTAGCTTCAGTGAGGGTGAGAGGTCACTTCCTGTTGGCAGCCATCTTAGGTATCCAAACAGATCCCTTATAGTATCTCCCCCTTCAGGGTCGATCTCCAGGGCGAGCTTGGACTGGGACTGGTGGGGCTCTGGATGGGGGGTCAGGGAATAACTGGGGCTGGTAGGGCTGTAACTGGAACTGGTGGGGCAGGTTGGGTAGTTACTGGGACTAGTTGGGCTGTAACTAGGACTGGTGAAGCTGTGACTGCGGGAGGTCGGGGAGTAACTGGGACTGGTCAGACTGTAACTGGGACTGGAGGGGTTTAACTGGGACTGGTGTGGCAGGTCAGGGAGTAACTGGGGATGGTCACGCTGTAACTGGGACTGGTGGGGCTGTCGCTGGGAGATGTAAGAGAGGAGGAGGAGGGGATGGGAGAGGTGGGCAACTTGGCCTGGGATTTCTGGACATGTTGCAGCATGGTAATTGCAGACCTGATCTTAGATGGAGGAAAGATGGGAACCTTATTTATAGCGTCTATGTCATCCATGGACAACTGGCAAGATAGGGCATCAGTCTTCACCTTCTTGGATCCTAGGTGATAGGTGGCCCCGACAGAATGACAGGGTGGAAGGCATTTCCCAATGCAGGCAGATCCCCAAGTTAGTGTCTGTCCCGAGGTCCAGTCAATCCTGGGGTTATGAATGCGTAGCCAAGGAAGCCCCAGAATGACATAGATGGTTGGGGAATGGATAACATCCAGCTGAAGAACCTCGTGGTGCAAACAACCAAACAGTGACTTTGAGCTGAGTCATCTTTTACGAAACAACCCCAGATCCAAACAGTATACTATCAGTAGAGGAGATACCCTAGGGCATGTCCTTTCTCTGGAGGGGAATATTGACTTGCTGAGTGAAGGCTTAATCCACGAACATACCGGTGACTCCAGAATCGACAAAGGCCTTGGAAGTAACTGAATGGTTCTGCCAAGATAAACAGATGGGGATCATCAGGCAACTGGGAGATGGGGATATGGTGCATATGCCCAGTGGCAACTCCCTGTTTGTGCTGGGCACTGGCCATCTGCTGATTTCTTAGGACAGACCCATACAATATGGCCTTTCACACCACAGTAGAGGCACAATCCCAAGGAGCGACGGTGCTGCTTCTCCCATTCATCGAGGCTTAAATGTGAGGAATCGGGGTACGCATCCCTTGCGGCGCGTTCCCTCCTCGCTTACCTATAGTACTGCAGCGGCAGCTGCCGAAGATCCGCCCCCCACTGATGCCCGCATCCCCGCTCCTGTTACAGAGCATGTGCGCACCCATTCCTTCTATGCACGGTCACGGAGCATAGCTCCGCCCCCTCGGACACGCCGCACCTCCACTGTGCGCTGTATACGCGCATGACAGCACGCAACGAGCCCCAGCTGCATGGCAAGTTTAGCTATGAACCCTTGTCTCCTGCAGCCTATCTTTGGCATCTGCGGAGGCCCCGCCTCCACTCCGCCCCCTCTCCTACTGGTTCCTGTCTCTTATAAAGGACTGCCTCTTCCTGTCATACCTTGCTGAGCATAACGAAGTGCAGCCTTGTGTGTGCCTTGTCTTGCCTTGCCTTGTCCTGTCTAGTTTCCTGCAGTTAACCCTTTGTGTACCGAACCGGCTTGTTGTGGATTCTCTCTGGCTCCTGACCCCTGGCTTACGGACTTCAACTACATTTACCTCTCCACTCCTTGACTCACGGACTCCAACTACGTGTACCTCTCCAATCCCAGACCTTTGGCTTACGGACATCAACTAATTGTATCTCTCCAACCCATGGACACCGGCAAGTATCAGTTTATCCTTTCTCTCATACCCAGACCCAGCAACGCTGATAAACCACCTTCTGGACACGCCCTCACTACTGTGGGTGCGTGGCATAGTCTTTCCCACCTCAGTGCTGGGGTCAGGTCTCGTTTGTGGGCTCGCGCAAGCGTTACAGTAAGTTTCCCAACTGCATGGGTTCTGCTGATTCTTCGAAGGCTTCATTAGGAGAAACCTCAAGAGGTGGAACCAACGGAACAGACCAGACCCTGTGGTAATGGCCCTGCTCCTAACGTCTCTCTCTCATCCGAAGATCGAGGGAAATGCAAAGGGTGATCAGGCCTTCTAGATCTGTGGGAATGTCTCTGTAAGTTAATTCATCCTTCAGTCTCTCCTCAAGGACTTGATGGAAAGCAGACTTCAGGGCCCCCTCGTTCCAATCGGTCTCCGCTGTTATGGTCCTAAACTCAATTGCATATTGTTCCAAGGGGGGGGAGCCTTGTTTAATCTGCAGGAGTGCAGATTCGGCAGAAGCCGCACGACCGGGAGAATCAAAGATTCTCCGGAAGGTTTGCATGAAGGCGCCGGAGTCATCCAACAGGGGGAACATTTTCATAAAGGGGGGACAGGCTAACACTTCACCCGTGAGGAGGGTGATGTACTCCATCCGAGAGCGGTGGATAGAGAAGGATGATGGTTGCCTGTCAAACTGAACCTGGCACTGGTTCAGGAATCCTCTGCAAGCTGAGGGAAGGCCTCCATAGCAGCAGGAAGTAAAAATACGGGTTTCCTTTAAGACCACAGGTACTGGCGTGACCTGACGATCAGCAGGGGAGGACAGAGACGGAGCTACCCTGGGAGGGCTGAGGTGATAGCACACAGTTTGTAGCATAGAGGAGAGTGAGTCCAGTGTTTGATCCATTTTAGCCAGGTAAATGGTATGGGCTCCCAGGAGCTGGGCCTGGTGGGTCACTGTGTTTTCTACCTCTGCAGGGTCCATTGTGTGGCTTGTACAACATGTAATGTTGCTGACTGAAAGACAGGATACGAACCCACAGGGCAGAGGTAGGGATTAGTACACTGACCTTTGCCTGGGATCTGAGGTCTGGGATGCAGGTATAGTCAAGTCCAATTCTGAGGTTGAGGCAGGCGGCAGACAAGGAGTAGTCAGGTCCGGTTCCAAGGTCAAGGCAGGTGGCAGGCAAGGGGTGGTCGGGTCCAGGCAGAGGTCAAGCACAGAGGCAAAGACAGAGGTCAAGCAGTACACGGTACAGAGTATTTGGCACGAGCACTGACAGGGAGAAACTGCCTGCTATTTAAAGGGCAGATGCAGCTGCTCACAATGAGGGTCTGTCACGAGAGAATAGCACATATATACAATAACCGGGCCAGATTGAACAAGACTAGGATATAGTAAACTGAATGAGTTTATTTCCTATGAGCAGAACAGACAATACATCAAGCAAATAACATTACAGAAATATTTACACTTACTGAGGTTGGACAAGGAGATATTCAGCCGAATAGCAGCTCCTTAGTTGTTATAGGTCACAACAAGCATGACAAAACGACAGCAACAAGCAACTAACACAGGAATAAGGGGTGCATGCAACTATATAGACGCATACCCCCATTCCTACCATGGCAGGTCAGTTATTGGTGAAGACAAATCTTGACCCAATCACAGGTTGCCAGGTAACGCAAAAAGCTGGGTTTACCCAGCCCCTCATTAATACAACCCTCCCCTGTGGCTACTTGGCCAGCCCATTTATAAAAAAACTATGACATGATGCCTTCGTTGCCATCCTGTCTAGCAAAAATGCTTATGGGGCAGGGGTCTTTCATGTAGGGTGTCACGTTTGACAGGTGAAATGGTTATCACCTAGTTGTGGGATCTGGCTGCATATGCAATGAAGCCTTTCAAGTGGCCTCCTTTGATTGTACAATTACACATCAAAGGGGTCATTTGGCGAGCCTCCAAACTTCTATCCAAAGTTACAGTAAAAACAGTGATAACATAACTATTTCTCCCATATTTTAAATCAGACTAACAATATCTATGCAACCTGTGTTCGTTGCATAGGAAAGCATATCCAAATTTCAGACTTGTAGCACAAACATATACAGAGATGTGGTTCTATGGGGTTTACATTATGACATCTCCTCCTCCTCTCCTCTTCCTCTCCTCCTCCTCTCCTCTTCCTCTCCTCCTCCTCTCATCCTCCTCTCCTCCTCCTCTCCTCCTCTCCTCCCTCTCTCCCCCTCTCTCCTCTTTCCCCTCCACCCCCCCCTTCCCCTCCACCCCCCCATCCCATCCACCCCTCCCTTCCACCCCCACCCTTCTTCCCCCTTCTTCCCCCCATCCACCTCCCCACTTCACCTCCACACCCCCCCTTCCCCTCCACTCCCCCCATTCCACTTCCCCCCTCCCACTCCACCTCCCCCCCTTCCCCCCTCCCTCTTCCCCTCCACCCCCCTTCCCCTCCACCCCCCCTTCCCTTCTCATCCACGCCCCCTTCCCTTCCCCCTCCACCCCCCCTTCCCTTCCCCTCCACACCCCCTTCCCTTCCCCTCTACCCCCCCCTTCCCCTTCCTCCCCCTCCCACTCCATCTCCCCCCCTTCCCCCCTCCCCTTCACCTCCCCCTCCACCTCCCCCCATCCCTCCACACCCCTTCCCCTCCACCCCCCTTCCCTTCCCTCCACCCCTCCTTCCCTTCCCCTCCACCCCCCCTTCCCCTCCACTCCCCCATTCCCTTCCCCTCCACCCCCCTTACATTTCCCTCCATCCCCCCTTCCCTTCCCCTCCACCCCCCATTCCCTTCCCCTCCACCCCTTCCTTTCCCCTCCACCCCCTTCCCCTCCACCCCCCTTCCCCTCCACCCCACCTTCCACCCACCCTTCTTCCCCCCCTTCCACCCCCCCTCCCACCCCCCCACTTCCCCTCCACCCCCCTCCACCCCCCTTCCCCTCCACCCCCCATCCCCTCCACCCCCCCCTTTTCCCTCCACCCCCCCTTCACCTCCACCCCCCCTTCTTCCCCCCTTCCACCCCCCCTTCATCCCCCTTCCACCCCCCACTTCTCCTCCACACCCCCCCTTCCCTCCACCCCCACCCTTCCCCCCAACCTCCCCTTCCCCTCCACCCCCCCTTCCCCCCACCTCCCCCCTACTCCTCCCTCCCCTCCCACTCCACCTCCCCCTTTCCCCCTCCCCCCCACCTTCCCCTCCACCCCCCCTTCCCCCCACCTCCCCCTACCCCTTCCCCCCTCCCACTCCACCTCCCCCCTTCCCCCCTCCACCTCCCCCTTCCACTCCACCCCCCTTCCCCTCCACCCCCCTTTCCTCTCCATGCCCCCTCCACCCCCCCTTCCCCTCCAAACCCCCCTCCAATCCCCTTCCCCTCCACCCCCCCTTTCCCCTCCACCCCCCCCTTTCCACTCTGCCCTCTTCCCCTCCAAACCCCCTTCACCCCCCCCTTTTCCCCTCCACCCCCCCTTCACCTCCACCCCCCTTCTTCCCCCCCCTTCCACCCCCCCTTCATCCCCCTTCCACCCCCCACTTCCCTCCACACACCCCTTCCCCCTCCACCCCCCCTTCCCCTCCACCCCCACCCTTCCCCCCAACCTCCCCTTCCCCTCCACCCCCCCCTTCCCCCCACCTCCCCCCTACCCCTACCTCCCCTCCCACTCCACCTCCCCTTCCCCCCTCCCCCCACCTTCCCCTCCACCCCCCCTTCCCCCCACCTCCCCCTACCCCATCCCCCCTCCCACTCCACCTCCCCCCTTCCCCCCTCCACCTCCCCCTTCCACTCCACCCCCCTTCCCCTCCACCCCCCTTTCCTCTTCATGCCCCCTCCACCCCCCCTTCCCTCCAAAACCCTCCACCCCCCCTTCCCCTCCACCCCCCCTTTTCCCCTCCAACCCCCCTTCACCTCCACCCCCCCTTCTTCCCCCCCTTCCACCCACCCTTCATCCCCCCTTCCACCCCCCACTTCTCCTCCACACACCCCCTTCCCCTCAACCCCCACCCTTCCCCCCAACCTCCCCTTCCCCTCCACTCCCCCCTTCCCCCCACCTCCCCCCTACCCCTCCCTCCCCTCCCACTCCACCTCCCCCTTCCCCCCTCCCCCCCACCTTCCCCTCAACCCCCCTTCCCCCCACCTCCCCCTACCCCTTCCCCCCTCCCACTCCACCCTCCCCCCTTCCCCCCTCCACCTCCCCCTTCCACTCCACCCCCCTTCCCCTCCACCCCCCTTTCCTCTTCACGCCCCCTCCACCCCCCCTTCCCCTCCAAACCCCCTCCACCCCCCTTCCCCTCCACCCCCCCTTTTCACCTCCACCCCCCCTTCTTCCCCCCATTCCACCCCCCCCCTTCATCCCCCCTTCCACCCCCCACTTCCCCTCCACACCCCCCCATCCCCTCCACCCCCACCCTTCCCCCCAACCTCCCCTTCCCCTCCACCCCCCCTTCCCCCCACCTCCCCCCTACCCCCTCCCTCCCCTCCCACTCCACCTCCCCCTTCCCCCCTCCCCCCCACCTTCCCCTCCACCCCCTTCCCCCCACCTCCCCCTACCCCTTCCCCCCTCCCACTCCACCTCCCCCCTTCCCCCCTCCACCTCCCCCTTCCACTCCACCCCCCTTCCCCTCCACCCCCCTTTCCTCTTCACACCCCCTCCACCCCCCCTTTTCCCCTCCACCCGCCCCTTCCCCTCCACTCCCCCCTTCCCCTCCACCCCCCCTTCCCCTCCACCCCCCCTTCCCCTCCACCCCCCCTTCCCCTCCACCCCCCCCCTTTTCCCCTCCACCCCTTCCCCTCCACCACCCCCTTCTCCCCCCTTCCACCCCCATTCTTCCCCCCTTCCACCCCCCACTTCCCCCCTTCCACCCCCACTTCCCCCCTTCCACCCCCCCCCACTTCCCCTGCACACACCCCCTTCCCCTCCACCTCCCCTTCCCCTCCACCCCCCTCCAACCCCCTTTCCCCTCCACACACACCCTTCCCCTCCACCTCCCCTTCCCCTCCACCCCCCCTCCACCCCCCCTTCCCCTCCACCCCCCCCCACTTCCCCTCCACCCCCCTTCCCCTTCACCCGCCCCCGTCCCCTCTACCCCCCTTTCCCCTCCACCCCCCTTCCCCTCCACCACCCCCTTCCCCTCCACCCCCCCTTCCCCCCACCTCCCCCCTACCCCATCCCCCCCTCCATCTCCCCTTTCCCCTCCACTCCCCCTTCGCCTCCACACCCAACTTCCCCTCCACCCCCCCTCCACCCCCCCTTCTCCTTCACCCACCCCTTCCCCTCCACCCCCCCTTTCCCCTCCACCACCCCCCTTCCCCTCCACCACCCCCTTCCCCTCCACCCCCCCTTCCCCCCATCTCCCCCTACCCCTTCCCCCCTCCCACTCCACCTCCCCTCTTCCCCCTCCACCTTCCCCTCCACCCCCCCTTCCCCTAGACCCCCTTCCACCCCCCCTTCCTCCCCTCCACCCCTCCCTTCCCCTCCACCCATCCTTCCCCTCCTCCACCCCTTCCCCTCCACCACCCCCTTCCCCTCCACCCCCCCTTCCCATCCACCCCCTTCCCCTCCACCACCCCCCTTCCCCCCACCTCCTCCCTACCCCTTTCCCCACACTTCCCACCCCACCTCCCCCCGCTCCCCCCCTCCCCCTCCACCTCCCCTTCCCCTCCAGCCACCTTTCCCCTCCACCCCTCCTTTCCCCTCCACCCCCCCTCCACCCCCCTTCACCTCCACCCCCCCTTCCCCTCACCCCCCCCCCTTCCCCTCCAAACCCCCTCTACCCACCCTTCCCCTCACCCCCCCTTCCCCTCCAAACCCCCTCCACCCCCCCTTCCCCTCCACCCCCCCCTTCCTCTCCACCCCCCCTTCCCCTCCACCCCCCTTCCCCTCCACCCCCCTTCCCCTCCACACCCCCTTTTCCCCCTCTACCCTTCTTCCCCCCCACCCTTCCCCCCTCCCACTCCACCTCCCCCCCTTCCCCCTCCACATCCCCCTTCCACTCCACCCCCCTTCCCCCCCACCCTCTACCCTTCTTCCCCCCCTTCAACCCCCCCACTTCCCCCCCTTCCATCCCCCACTTCCCCTCCACACACCCCCTTCCCCTCTACCCCCCCCTTCCCCTCCACCCCCTTTTCCCTCCACCCCCCCTTCCCCTTCACCCCCCCTTCCCCTCCACACCCCCTTTTCCCCTCCACCCCCCCATTCCCCTCCACCCCCCCCATTCCCCTCCACCCCCCCTTCTTCCCCCCCTTCAACCCCCCACTTCCCCCCCTTCCACCCCCCACTTCCCCTCCACACCCCGCCTTCCCCTCCACCCCCCCTCCACCCCCCTTCCCCTCCACCCCCCTTTTCCCTCCACCCCCCACTTCCCCTTCACCCCCCCTTCCCCTCCACCCCCATTTCCCCTCATCCCCCCTTCCCCTCCAACCCCCTTCCCCTCTACCCCCCTTCCCCCCACCTCCCCCCATCCCTTCCCCCTCCCCCTCCACCTCCCCCTTCCCCTCAACCCCCACTTCCCCTCCACACCCCCCCTTCCCCTCTTCCACCCCCCTTCTTCCCCCCCTTCCACCCCCCACCCCCCTCCCCCCTTCAACCCCCCCCTCTTCCCCTCCACACCCCCTCTTCCCCTCCACCCCCCTCCACCCCCCCTTTCCCTCCATCCTCCTCCACCCCCCCTTTCCCTCCATCCCCCCTCCACCCCACCCCCCTTCCCCTTCACCCCCCCTTCCCCTTCACCCCCCTTCCCCTCCACCCCCCCCTACCCCTTCCCCCCCTCCCACTCCACCTCCCCCCCTTCCCCCCCTCCTCCTTCCCCTCCACCCCCCCTTCCCCTCCACCCCCGCCTTTCACCCCCCCTTCCACCCCCCCCTTCTTCCCCCCCTTCCACCCCCCACTTCCCCTCCACACACCACCCTTCCCCTCCACCCCCCCCTTCCCCTCCACCCCCCTCTTCCCCCCACCTCCCCCTACCCCTTCCCCTCCCCCTTCCCCTCTCCTGCTCCCCCTCCTTCCACCCTCTCCTGCTCTCCCTCCTTCCCTCCTCCCCCCTCCTTCCCTCCGCCCCCTCCTCTTCCCCTCTCCCCCTTCCTCCTCCCCTCCCCCCCAAACTGAACAAATGGCAAAGCATACTTTTACCCCTAGATTCATCAAGCTCTGAGCTTCGTTGAATGGGGTTAATGCCCTTTCTGTTGCATTAACTCCTGAAGAAACCGAGAAAGTGAAACGCGTAGAGTGAAGTTGATAGAGGATCCACAACCACTTCGCCAACCGAATCCCCCAATCTCGCTGACGTCACATCCGGATTCACTGGAACGCAACCGTGAGACGCACGCTGAGCAGAGGGGAAGCAGAAAGCTGAAACAAACCGGAGGTGAGATCGATTGTGTATCTAGACAGCAAGTATCCTGGAATCACTCCCAGGAGAAAACTGGTGCTACAAATTGTCCACAGATATGTACTATGTATAGTCCAGAACAATATTGCACAAAAATAAAACACTCTTCTGTCCAGTATCCCAATGATGAATAAACCTGAAGTTGAAACACCCCACTTGGATCGTGCCACGTGACTATCAACGGGTAGGGGTTTAGAGTGGTAAGGAGGAATAAAATCAGTAGTACCGCGGTGTTCCCTAACCAGGAACACCCGCTAAGCAACCGCTACCCTCCGCCACGACCCTCCTACATCCGGTGTCACCCACGAACAAGAAATCCTCACTGCGGAGGTAGGGGAAGGGAGAACTAGAGAAGCAAGCACTCACAATCTTGACGCGCCAGGTCTCCGGTCAACTATGACGTCAGGGATCACTGAACCGGAAGAGGAAGTCAGCGTGCTCCAGCCAAGGTAAATCTTGCCAAAAAATAGTGTAGTGAGGCGGTCACTGCTACCGCAAGTGTAGTGAGGCGGTCACTGCTGCCGCAAGGGTATAGAAGTTCCTCCCCTCCCCCCCCCAAACTGAACAAATGGCAAAGCATACTTTTACCCCTAGATTCATCAAGCTCTGAGCTTCGTTGAATGGGGTTAATGCCCTTTCTGTTGCATTAACTCCTGAAGAAACCGAGAAAGATGAAACGCGTAGAGTGACGTTGATAGAGGATCCACAACCACTTCGCCAACCGGAATCCCCCAATCTCGCTGACGTCACATCCGGATTCGCTGGAACGCAACCGTGAGACGCACGCTGAGCAAAGGGGAAGCAGAAAGCTGAAACAAACCAGAGGCGAGATCGATTGTGTATCTAAATGCCTAATAACATCCTAAACCATGTGAGTGTATTGTAATATACTTATCATTGTAATACAGTTTTATACAGTCCGCACTATGTTTGGTTCTCTGTGTTTAACCACTTAAGGGATTCATCTACACATCACTGCTGACGCTGATATACTAGTCCTTACAATTGAAGAGGCACAATTTAAAGATACCTTTACGAACATCAATCTATCCTCACTTTTGTGAGTATATTATCCATAGACCTTGAGAAGACACCTATATTTGTTAAATAACAGTATTGCACTATTAGATATATTTTTGGTTTCACGTTTGCGCTTCCCATCGACCACCACTTCTCCATACCTACCTGGGATTGAGAGAGCAATCCTGCACTGGGTCACAGCAGCATCCTAAGAACTCTTTGGAACCCCATTTATATATAATTTGGTTTTAAAATGTTAATATTGTGTTAACACGTGTTTTAATTATAAGTAGAGCGCCACTATTGATATATATATTTTTTGCACTATTAACTCATCACAGAGCCTGATACATAACCTCCAAAGTCTTACCGTGCTAATTAAATGCTTTGTCTTTTATACAATCTTTATCTAATCTCTTTCATAATAACTTTGTTTGTGAGCCTTCTTATTTTCGTACAATTAGAAATACAGAGGCCTAGGTAAAAATACAAATATATGATATGGTACGAAACGGCTGTCTGTGGGTGGGTTTACTGGCTATGCATCTTAACCCAGGCTGTGCTCAAAGCTGTGAAATGCAGCAAGCATAAGCTTACAGGGGACCATGTTATATGGTTTTGAAGCAAAAGGTGACACTGTGTGCTCATTTGCATGTCATTTCCCAGAATCCCTTGCTGCAGTGAAAGTGCTATGTGATAATGGTGAAAGGTGAGGTTGCAGACCTGTCTAAGACATGCAAATGAGCATACAGTAATATTTCCATTTGCTATATGCTTTACTGTGGAGGGTTTTTGTCACTTTTATTACCCACCACAACACAACACAACACAAAACACACACACACACACACACACGTCCAGAAATGCACAACACCATCCATGTCATAAAGACAGCTGCTTGTCCCATAGAGATTAAATATTCCAAACTCACCAGGTATGAAACTGGCAAAAAGAGACAGCACACTACGTAATATATATATATAGTGTTCGACAAACCTGTACATTTGCACGCCCCGGGCGAGTGGATTTAACATTGTGGCGAGCTCCTATTGGCCCAAGCAGCACACGTGTGTTACTAGGTGGCGAGTAGATTTTTTTGTTCGGCGAGTACATTTTTTGGTGATTTGTCGACCACTATATATATATAGCAAAAAATAAAGAACAATAGGCACTCCGTCTGGGAAATCAATATGGTGGGTGCAAATCCTGTATAGTACAAATAGGCAATACGATACCGTGTAGAAACGAATATCCGCACGCTGACCGAAACGTTGGAAATTATGTCTTGTTAATACAATATATTCTTTTGACAACCATTTGGAGTGCTGCCACTGATATTCGTCTCTATTGTTCACAGACGCACCAGATTCAACCTCACCCACCCAGCGTACAGCTGCGTTGCTCCAAAGGCGCACAGCCTTTGGCGCAGCCGAAGGGCAGCCAAAGGGCGTGAGCCGTTTGCTGCCGTTCGCTGATGTTAGTTGATGTTAAAGTGATGTTGAAGCTGCTCTATTTCTATCTGAAACACATAAGCCCTTTATCCCCTGTACCCAATTTTCCAACTTTATCTGTCCATGAAATGTCTATGAATTACCTGTATAACCCTGTTCTTTTATCGTAACCATGTATTTTTTATAACTCTGTGCCCAGGACATACTTGAAAACGAGAGGTATCTCTCAATGTATTACTTCCTGGTAAAACATTTTTATAAATAAATAAATAAAATAAATAAATATATTATCTCTTCTTCCGGCGGTGTTATAATGGATAAAGCAAGAGAGGTTTTTAGTTAAAAACAGTGCATCCTGGAATGTATCTGTGCCTGAAGCCTATCCCCTCCTACCCCCCCCCCCCCCTGTGCAGTATGCGATTTATGACTAAAGGTGTTAAATGGTCCCTGAATGTTTGGGATGTATGTATGTGTGTTTGTGTGTGTAAATATACATTTATAAAGTACCCACAGTGTATACAGCGCTTTACAAAAGGTGTGTATGGTGTGAGATTTTTGCCCTGCTGTGCGGGACTGTGCCTTTATTTGAAAGTGGCCCTTTCTGCAAGTTAACAAACGTTGACAAACCACCATACATGCATATTATGGCAAGCGGAAAACGAAACAAATGTTAATAGAATATGAAAGCACTTAAGGAAAGTGGCAGCACATTTGTATCAATGTTGGAAGGAATGTGTGGTTAGTTCAGCAGTATTGTCTGAGTCCTGAGCTGGGCTTGCCAGCCAATCAGAGCAACGTTAGAGTTATGTGCCTGTTTCTAGGTGTGGTTTGTCCACTTCTTCATAAAAATCAGAAGCTCAACTTCCAACCCCTTTCAGCTCACAGCTCAAAAAGCATTAGTGTCTCTTCCCTAAAAGGTGAGTTGCTTTTGCTTTGTTTTACAGTATTATGTCCACAACTGCTCTTTTAGCATGTAGGCTGCTGGAGCAGAGCAGTGTGCTGCTAGTACTTGTAAAAGCCAAGTGATTCAACGCTCAGAAAATGAACCGTTTGGTGCAGAAAGCGATGTGCATTTTTGATGCAGTTTAGTGTTGGGTGTGGTCGTGTTATTATTTGTTCTTCTACAATCTATCGAGCGATGTGTTTAAAATCAAGTGTAGCTGTTTCATGGTACTTCACATCTTTCCTTGAGAAATATAATATCTATTAGGACCTTTTGGCATCGTGATAATTCTTAGTAAAGGAAAAAGATTAAGATCATGGACGAAAGAAGGGTAACTGGCAAGCTCCCTCCCCTTTTTGTTTCATGCATAACCACCGCAGAGAACAAGATTGTTTCAGCAGAACTGAGTCACAGGAAACCCTTCTCTTATTTTTTTTTTTTCTTCTGGAAACTCAAAACAGATTATTACTAAGAGCTGCCAAGGTTTTTTTTTTTTGTTTACTTACCTCACATAACATATTGTATCTTTTCCTCTAGTATGTGTATATATCTATCTACTGTATATCACATTTGGATACAAAGTATTCTGTTTTGTGGTTTGCTGTTCTATATGTACTGCTTAAAAGTTGACTTTTCAGAGGCGTACAGCTTTAATGTTTTTTTTTTTTAACCTTCGGGGATTGTTTTGTGTGTTTAAATTAGGAACCCGTTTTGCAGGCTGTTTGGAAGCATACAGTATGTGCTTATTCTGTATAGGGCGTTGCAGGAGGGAATGGCGATCTGGAGATTGTAGAGCCTGTGTGTGAATTTGCCTTTAGGGTAAAAAGATTAGTATTTCAGTTTCTAAGGGGAAAAAAAACACGACCAAAATGAAATTTATGCACAAATATCCCTTTAGGTATTCGTGAATTTTTCAACACTTGTAAAACACCTGAGTAAATACAACTATGTAAAATCTGCAGTACTGATTGGGCTCTATGGTTGACTCTGCCCTAGATCCATATCAAATATTGGGCTGAAAATTGCACTTTTGATCATAAATGAATTCTAAAACAGCAATTTTGACAATCTGTCCCCTAGCCTCATCGCACCTATGTAGCAGACAATTTTATCACCATTACCACGAACTAACAACTTCTCACCTCAACTATTGTTTTCAATAGCGCTGCTGTTTAAATAAGGTGTGCCAGCAGTAACGTACCATGTAGCGTTATTTGGAGCGATAACATAAATTACATCTAATAGCAAGAGGAGGTCTTGTCTCATATTCATTTTTCTGTAACCACATCTCTGGTCTGAACTGCCAAATGAACAGACAAAAAAAATAATAGATTTGGTATAGCTGGGAAATATGCAAGGGCTCAGAGTGAGAGCTTTTGCTGTTTAAAGGTCAGAAGCTTTTTTTTTTTTTTTTTTGCTGCTAATCATTTTCATTTGATAGCTCTTAAGGCCCTATGCAGCATGGGGAAATATGGGGTAACGCATAGTTAACAGTATTTTCTATTCCAAGTGCGGAGCAGCAGCTGCTTCATATAACCACTGTATGCATTATCCCACTTCTCAAGTTTCCTTTGTTATAAGGGTTCACAGGCTTACTTCCTATATATGTGCCTAAAGTGGTGTTTTTCAGTAGGGGTTCCACGGGTATCCTTAAAGGGTTCCCTGCAATTTTCAGATAATTTGGAAATGTTACAAAATACAGAGGAATTTAAAATGCATCTGATCCAATCTACTCGCTATTCGATTGGGTGGGGTTCCTTACAATGCATCTGATCTCAGGTGTGCTATTAAAGAGGGGTGGGGTTCCTTACAATGCATCTGATCTCAGATGTGCTGTTAGAGAGGGTTGGGGATCCCTAGAATCTCACAATATAATTAAAGGGTTCCTTAGCACAAAAAAGGTTGAAAACCACAGTAACAAAACAAACTACAGTATATACTCTAGGTTTCTGTAGAAAATAATGTGCCTATATGTTTACAATTAGTTTTTCTATTTTGACAATAAATAAATAGTTAACCTTGCCGGGCCTGTCATGAATAGTATTTGGCTTCATGTTTTTCAGAATCATATTATAGTTCAACACTCTCTGCAAAGGTTTCCATAATATTTAGCTTATAACTCATCTCTAAATACTCCCACGCATGGCTCAGCTCCCCCCTCCCCCACCAGACCAACGCCTTTCCTCCCTTTTTTTCTCTCCATTTCCAGCCAAATAATTTTTCCTAGGATTCATACTTTCTTTTATCATTCCAAGAGGGTGGTTGGTGCAGATAGAGCACAGCTGCAGACGCCCTGCAATGTGAAGCAGGGAAAACAAAACCAGGCCACTCCGCAGTAGTATCAAAATTGTATTAAGCCAGCAAACACATACAGGGGACAAAAATAGGACAGATAGAACGCACCTACGCATTTTGTACAATAGTACTTTATCAAGGTGAAGCAAGAGTAAAATAACAGCCTACTTATACCTACCCTAGGCACTTCTAACCCAATGGGTTGCGGCGTCATGCGCCGGCAGCTGCAAGCAGTCGCGGCTATGTGACGCACACTCCCATGGACCAGGGTGCATCAGGTAGTACACAGGGGCTGCCACGTGACCTCCGTCGCGTCATAGGGATGACGTCATCAGCGTGCGGCACGTAGGCCAATCACGTTGACGCAACGTCCATCTCCATTGGCTGGGGTGTGTCACGTGATCTAAACAGTTTTTTAACAACACATAACTTTAATAGTATGACACAATTTGTAGACAAACAGTAATAAAAACACAAAAAATTGGCTTGGCAATACGATTCCTTTAAACAGAATATAAACAAGAGACTCACTGGATAATTAAATCGCAGACTCCCAGTCTTGGTATAATACTTGTAACTATAAAGATCTAATATTTTTACATTGAATAAACAATACATAGTGAAAAATATTAATGATTTAAGATATAATCATAATAATATAACCGTTCCTGGGACAGAAATAGAACCTTGCTAGTTCATGGAAGCTTAAAGAGTAGATGTGTATGCGATAATATCACATTGGGTTAGAAGTGCCTAGGGTAGGTATAAGTAGGCTGTTATTTTACTCTTGCTTCACCTTGATAAAGTACTATTGTATGAAACGCGTAGGTGCGTTCTATCTGTCCTATTTTTGTCCCCTGTATGTGTTTGCTGGCTTAATACAATTTTGATACTACTGCGGAGTGGCCTGGTTTGTTTTCCCTGCTTCACATTGCAGGGCGTCTGCAGCTGTGCTCTATCTGCACCAACCACCCTCTTGGACTCATCATTGGATGGATTGCACGCTATTGATCCTGAGAGTGCCCCTTGGATGAGCAGGTAAAGTGCCAATGTGCCTTATTCAAATCCTGCTGTTTTAATGGACATAGTTCCTTTTTCATTATACTGTCAGGGTGATCAATGTGTACATCCCGGTGGTTGTCTCAACTGACTCCACTTGTCACTTCCCCTACAGTCACTACGCAGTTAATGCATTATTGAGGGGCACTCCGTCATTGTCAGACCACCAAGTCAATGGTCTCATCATTATGTTATAGGAGGTTACCGGTTCGATTTTGAGCACCACATATACCACATTTTTCTTTTATCATTCCTTGCTATTTTCCGTTGGCCATTATTCTTTACATATTCAGAGGTACCCTGTGAACCATCTTCATTGGTTGTACATGTACCATTCTTACCTTCCAATGTACTTCCTCCACAAAACCGATATCTGATTCAGAGAAAAGCTCTATTTTTGTAGATTTGCAGCACAAACCTTGTTTCCACTCTGCCACTTACAGATCTTAAGTGCCTTCAGATAGGGTTTATTTACCTTTTTTTTGTATCTGTTTGTAGACTTGGTAATCATCATAAAAACATTTAATGGCCCATTCCAAACTCTGTATGCATAAAGTGTACTAAAATGAATTGGCAAGTTTGAAAGCGTCAATCAATCGAAGCCACACGTGGTGGTTGTTGTGTTTTTTTTTTTTTAATTGTAACTTTTAAAAAAAAAATAGGATTGAAACGGGGGGCAAGATCCAATAGTAATATGCTCACTCACGACTAATGTTGGATTTAAAAAAATAAATATACCGCCATTGGACACTTACCTGGTGCTGCCCTCCTCCTTCAGCAGCGCACTGATTTCTTGCCATGGCAACGCGACGATGTCTGACCTCACGTTGCCAGGTTAAGCATGCGCAAGTGCCCCCCGAATTCTGCTGCCCTTGGTCCGGGCCTAATGGGAAATTCGCCACTGCTCACAAGTCCAAAGAGGCATAACGTTGCAAACAAGGATACTTTATTTTATCTTCAGGTGGTATCAAGGACATTTGCGGTCACATCAACTTTTCTGAAGCACACGGCAGAATAGAATGAGACCCACCTTTTTCCAAGCAAATGGTACCATGGAATGATACTCCCTTACGGGGGATGTGACCCAAAACGTTGACTCCTTTCGTGCACCTGTCTGAAAATGAAATATTAAAGGTGTCTCATTCCATTGTGCTGTTTGGTGGAGAAAGGGTCATGCAGCCAAAAACAGTTGACCCGTTCTGGCACTCCTCTAAAGATTAAATATTTTTTTGCAATGTAATAACGCGTCTTTGAATTCATGAGTTACCCATCTTGTGTGTTCATATCCCTGTACTATTGTGAATTTTATTATTTTGGCTAATGTGCTAAATATCTGACTCTTTTTTTTTTTTTTTGCTCTTGTCTGTACTTTCCAACATTGTAGTGATTTCGAGTGTCCATAACCCCAAAACAGGAGAATATTCTTACATTATCAGTATCTAATTGTATTCTATTGACCAGAGTACATGAACTATTTTGTACAGTACATTGGCAGGGAGAATAATTTTCAGATGTATAATTAACTAATATTATCAGCACATACAAAGTGTAGTTTGAATATTTTGTTGCAACATATGCTGTCAATATTTTGCAAAACATTGGAGTATATGCTATATGTATAAAGACTTGGATTAAAGTCAAAATAAAACAATTTGCTGTTCTTAAGCAATTTTGTGGCAGAGCTATGTCATTGTAACCAAGTGGTTTTGTTCCTTTGTAAAATGTCTGCCTATATCATGTATAAAATGGGGAAATAAGGAGTTTGGCTGGGAAGAACTTGTGTTTTATTAGCATTTGGCAGCCTTAAGTGTTTTTATATGGTGTGCTAACATGGCAACATCACATGTTTTTCTTCTCCCTAGAAACCTGACTCATCATCATGTCTTTTATGCAAGAATTCCTCTCTCAGGCTAACTTTCTTGATGGTGGAGGACACCCCCCATGTACCGTAAGTTTCTTTGAGAGCGGGCAAATGTCTCCTGAAAAAATGCTGAAACACGACTAGGCTTTTAGGTAAAATGAACTACGTTTTTGTGGTGGGGGAAAAAAACCTGTCTCCCTCCTGCCTTTTTGCCTCCAAATTCCTTGACCGTCTTGTATTCTTTCGTTTGCTCCATTTTCTCAACACCTATCCTAGACCCTCTACAATCTGGCTTCCGCACTGCTCACTCCACTGAAACAGCTTTCAGTAAAATAACTAATGACCTCCATGCTGCCAAAGACAGAGGTCATTACACTCTGCTCATACTACTTAACCTCTCTGCAGCACATGACACCGTGGACCACCCTCTTCTCCTTCACATTCTCCATACTCTTGGTATTCAGAACAAAGCTCTATCCTGGATCTCCTCCTACCTCTCCCATTGTACTTTCAGTGTATCTTTTGCTAACACCTCCTCCTCTATCGATCTCTCTGTGGGGGTACCCCAGGGCTCTGTTCTGGGACCTCTTCTATTTTCTCTGTACACACTTTCTCTAGGTGACCTAATCACATCTCTTGGGTTTAAATATCACCTCTATGCTGACGACACACAAATTTACCTTTCAACCCCTGACCTTACACCTGCTGTACAGACCAAAGTTTCTGAATGTCTCTCTGCTATATCATCCTGGATGGCCCTCCACTGATTTAAACTTAACATGGCAATAACAAAGCTCCTTATACTTCCTCCCAAACCTGGCCCTACTACCTCCTTCCACATTACTGTTAGAAGACCATCATTCACCTAGTAGCCCAAGCATGCTGCCTAGGGGTCACAATCGACTCCTCTCTCAAATTCAAAACATATCGAAAACCTATCGCTTTTTCCTCTGCAATGTTACAAACATATGCCCTCTCCACTGTTACTAGACTGCTAAAACTTTGACTCTGGCCCTCATTCTCTCCTGTCTCGATTACTGTAACCTCCTGCTGTCCGGCCTTCCTGCCTCTCACCTGTCTCTCCTACAATCTATCCTTAACGCTGCTGCCAGAATCACTCTACTCTTTTTCCTAAATCTGTCTCGGCGCCTTACCTGCTGAAATCCCTCTCCTGGCTTCCTATCAAATCGTGCATCTCGCACTCAATTCTCCTCCTCACTTTTAAAGCTTTACACGCTTCTCCTTATATCTCAGCCCTACTTTCTCGCTATATACCATCCCGACTCTTGCGGTCTGCTCAAGGATGTCTTCTCTCTACCCCCTTTGTATCTAAAGCCCTCTCCCGCTTTAAACCTTTCTCACTGACTGCCCCACACCTCTGGAATGCCCTTCCCCTTAATACCCGACTAGCACCCTCTCTATCCACCTTTTAGACCCACCATAAGGCCTCGGCCATGTTCCTTGCTGGTGGAACTCAGCACTGAGCCCCTACAGTCTCAATTAGAGCGACTTTAGTAGGGGCTCACCTGCGCTTCCGCAAGCAAGCGGAAGCGCAGGTCTTAGGGGAATTAAAAATTCCCCTGCTTGCCGGTGCGACAGGCCGGTCACGTGAGCGGTTCGCCCAATGAGGGCTAACCAGCTTCGTGACGTCACTGGCCCGCCCCCGGCCAGTGACGCGCCCGCCCCCGGCCTGCCCCCTGATGGCCCGCTGACCGTGCGTGCGGTAAGCAACCGCAAGGCCAGGGAAAGCACCCGCTTTCCCTGTGCCTCAGCAAGCCAGCAGGGAGCATGGCCGAGGCCTAAGACACACTTGCTTAAAGAAGCATATGAATAGCACTGTGGCTAATACTATACACAATACTTAATGCTTGGCCCCCTGCAGACGCACTTACCAGAATGCCCTCCTCCTGTCTCTGTACGTTCTCCCTACCAATTACATTGTCAGCTCTTCAGAGCAGTGACTCCACAATGTTACTTTTATGTCTGATGCACTTATTCCCATTATCTGTTATCTGTATTATTTGTTATTTATGATTGTCAAGTGTATTACTACTGTGAAGCGCTATGTACATTAAGGGTGCTATATAAATACATACATATTTTTTTTTAAATTCCGATGTATTTAGCTATCATTTCTATTTATTTTTCGTTGGTTAATTTTGTTGGCAAAGCTGTATGTATTTTTTCTACTTGTAATTGTTTTTGTTAACTAAGCTTTAATAAGTACAGCAGTCTGCCTCTATGGCAAAGACCACTCCCTTGGCCTTTGGGCTTCGGAGCTTAACATTGCTGTTTGTTTGACCTGTGTTTGCACTGGTATTTGGAGATAGCTCTTGAGTGAGTTTCTGTAGCACAAGAAAGCATCAAAGCAACATGCATTGTTCTAAATCAGGGCTGGCCATCTCCACTCCTCGAGCTTACCAACAGTTCAGGTTTTCAGGATATCCATGCTTCAGCACAGGTGTCTCAGTCAAAGACTGGAGTTGGTTACCCCTGTTCTAGGCTAAGGTCCCGCTGGAGGGTGGCATGTGCACAGCACCAAACTGCGGTCTGCAGGCAGCGTTCTGAGGCGCGGGGGGTGTGGTCAAATGGGCCGGGTGGACGCGGCCATTTTGTGCATTTACTATGCTATGTGAAGTAATGAGCTTCAGGCATTTCTCGGAGCAGTAGAGTTAGGTTAAATTACAGAATCCTGTTTTTTTTTTCCTCTGACCAAATGCGGCAAATGCCGACATTCCAGCAGATTAACTCATTCGTTATTAAAAACCGCTTAAAGCACGGCACATTGTAAACCAGATTACTAATGGCACTGTGCCTTTGAATATTTATTTATTTATAAAATATTTTACCAGGAAGTAATACATTGAGAGTTACCTCTCGTTTTCAAGTATGTCCTGGGCACAGAGTTAGGACAAATAATACATGTTTACAAATACAGTTACATAAATGAGCAGGGTATACATTATATACAAGACATTGCATGCACAGTTAAAGATAATATATATATTATGGGCGTATGAAACAGTTGCAGACCAGATTAAAATGTGAGACAGCCTTAGATTTGAAAGAATTTAAACTGGTGGTGGATGTGAGAGTCTGTGGTAGGTTGTTCCAGTTTTGGGGTGCACGGTAAGAGAAGGCGGAACGGCCAGGTACTTTGTTGAGTCTTTGGACCATGAACAGTCTTTTGGAGTCTGATCTCAGGTGATAGGTGCTGCATGTGGTAGGGGTGAGGAGCTTGTTCAGGTAGCTGGGTAGCTTGCCCATAAAGAATTTGAAGGCAAGAATAGCTTCCATCTGGATGACAGCAGTTGCAACTTGCAAGCCTGTAGCACAGATATGCTAGCATCTAATTGGTTCCCTGGCACACCATGTGATGCGTTGCCGCACAGGAACATAATCCACTTGTATCCACTTGTATCCCCTGCCGACTGACACGTCACAAACAGTTAGCCAGGAAGCGAGGTTACACCGGCGACTGCTACACAGGAGGTATTGGGCTGGTGAGGCACCGCCAGCTGCAGCGGGGACCTAGTCCTACAATCTGTCTGCCAGCTCTTCCTTTGTCTCTGAAGAGTCCTCAATGGTTTTTAGGTGTCTCTACTGATCACATAATCGGATTTACTTTATAATTCAAACTACAATACCACGTATATGGGACACACTTTGATTTTTTTTAGGAAATTTGTTTAAAATTTTTTTATAGATTCTTTAAGAACGAAAACCAATAATCTGAAAGTTTGTTTTCTTGCAACGTGTTAACATATTGACAATAATATTTGAAAACTTTAAACCAAGGTTACGCTTTATCAGAATATAGTATGAAAAACATTTTCTTAGCCTATTTATGGAATTTTTTTTCTAACTCCCCTGAACTATACCATATAATTATTTATTCACATTGATGTTTTAGTTATCTATACTATAATTCAGAAAGTATTTTTTTGTCTGGCTATACAAATCCACACGCTTAATTCTAGAGACGCCAAACTTGGCATGCTACAGTTTCTAATAGGATCAAAAGGAAGAGTATAGGTGGGGTTTTGGTATGATTAGCCCATAGCTTCTGGTAGCCCTCGACAAATGTTCATGAAAACGTAGGGTTTTTTTGTTTTTTTTCCCCCAATCTAGCTCCTCAGGGAATTGTTCTATTAACTTCAAATTGGGACTGTAGGTAGATATTTGGAGGAGACCTAATTGGTACATAAATTATCGCTTCAATCGTTCTGGTTCTAAAGCGTTTTTTCTTGATTTTTGAGTTATTGTATGTATTGTCAGGGCCGCCAACGGGGCGGGGGGGGGTCTGCCAGTGTTGGCGTCCCGGGCCCAGTGAGGGGGCGCGGTCGCCGCTTGGCCCCGTTTCAGGGTGGTGAAAAAAATGGCCACCAAGCGTTCCGCGCGTGCTTGTAGCACTTTGACCCATGAGAGCCTTGCGCACCTCCTTACCATGTGCCCGACGCGGGCTACAGGCACCAGTGTGTGGGTGTGGAAGCCACAGGCAGCTCCGTTAAGATCGCAATGGGAAGAGGCTGTCTGTGCTGGAAGAGGAGAGCAGGTGAGGAGGTGAGTGGGGAGAGGGGCCTTGCAGGACTTGGGGAGGAAGGGGCCATACAGGAATTGGTGAGGGGTGTAAGGGCTCTACAGGAGTTGGGAGGAAGGGGGCCCTACAGGAGTTGGTGCGGCGGGAGGAAGGGACCCTACAGGAGGAGGTGAGGGGAGGAAATGGGAAATTAAGGGTACAAAGCAAAGGGACTAGGAGAGGAGAAGGAAGTTGGGTGGGGAAAGAGGGAAGGAGACAGGAGGGGGCGAGGACACTTATTAATAATAATAATATTAGGGGAACTTATTACAAATGACCCATAGTATTTATATCACCATTACTATTATTACTATGTATTAGTACCTGATTTATACAAGTATATTAAATATATAATATGATTGCTATTTTGTAGTATTATCCATGACTATTATTAGTCTTGGTATTATTACTTACATTCATGCAGATTAGGGCTGTCTAGTTCACTGCATTTTGCTAGCCCTGATAATCTTCATTCACTGGGATGAGGGGTGTATACAGTGCACATCCACAGACAGAGGAACTTGTACAAATAAAGCTTTTATTTCATTAGTATTTTCATATGTATTTGGGGGCTTGGGGGTATTTTTATATGTATTGGGGAGGGTTGTTTTTTGTGTGTGTGGCATTTGGGGGTGGGGATTATTTTTGTGTTTTTGGGGGTGGGAAGTTTTTTGGTATATCTTGTTGGGGAATTGTGTGAGGGTGGAGGGAGTGTGGGCTAATTAACTTGAGGGATGGAGAGGAGAGATGGGGTGAGTGAGGAAAAGAGGGAGTGAGAGATACATGCGAGGCATAAGGCTAAGGCCCCACTCCCTCAGTCAGCGCGCCCGCACTGCAGACAGGCGGGGCACTGACAGACACAGACCGCGATATGCGGTCTGTAGGGAGCGGGAGCCGGGGCTGGAGTGGGAGGGGGGCGTGGTTTAAGCGGAGAGGGGCGTGGTTTAAGCGGAGGGACACACTACCCCCCCTCCACGGGCTCGGGCTCCCGGGCTGCAGGAGGGAGCTGCTGCGGGCTGCCCTACTCACACGCTGACACTCGGGCACACACACACTCAGGCACACACGCACTCAGGCACACACATACATACACACACACACACACACACACACACACAGATAGGCACTCACGCTGCTTTCCCTCCACACTCTCCTCCCCGCTCCCCGAAGCCTCCCCTCCTCATTGGCTCGCAGCCACACAACGTGTCGCGTCGACGCTTGGGATTACAATTCTCTTGAATCCCCTAGCGGCTGACGCGTCACAGCGTGTAGTGTGCTGTGCCGTGAGGGTGGACTGGGACCGGCTCGGGAGGATTCCCCTGCAGGTGGGGAACGCTCGTGCAGCCGTCTGCGCCACCGGGCGCAGCGGGTCCCAGGCCTAAGAGTGAGAAGGGGGTGAGACGGAATGGAGAGAAATACATAGGAAGAAGGGGTGGAAGAGAGGGGGCTCGGTGGGGGGGGGGAGAGGGCTGCTCAAAATGTTTGTCGTGGGCCCCACAATTTCTGTTGGCCCTGTGTATATGTATGTCTTTATATATAGCGCCATCAATGTACATTGCGCTTCACAGCAGTGGTGTGTGTATATATACGTGGCAATCATGTAAATAACAAATAATATACAAAAACGCATAAAGGGGAGAAGCAAGTCAGCCACTGGGTGTTGTACCTGGTAAGCTATATATCTGACATGTGACATCATAATGAGTCATAGCTATAAAGTTTATCCACCAAGCAGACACAAAGAGGAAGTCAGTGGCATGGGGGGAGCAAGTAAGAATGCTGAAGGAGAGAGGCGGAAAGAATTGGGGACATCATAAGGTATAAAAGTGAGAGTAAGGAGAAGGATACGGGGGTGAGATGGGGAGGGATGAAGTTTGTTTCTAGAATTCCTAAGCAACGCCTGGTTATTTTCAGCTACAGTAGTTTGAGCTACATCTATTCATTTAAAACATTGCAGACAGGTACAGTACTTAAGTAATAATCCCCCTCAGAACAGGGCATTACTGGCCAATAATGCACTGGCTGGAAGTGTTGAAGGCCCGAGCCGAAGCCGAGGGACTTTAATCCAGTCAGGGCATTATTGGCCAGTAATGCCCTGTTCTGAGGGGATTATTACGATTATTGACTAAATGTAGGCTTTTTAAATAAATAATAGACACTTTTGTACAGTTATAGATTTTTTTTTTTAAATAAAATGGTAAATTAAAGCACCTCTATAAACACACTGCAGCTATCTATAGCCACACACTGCCGCTCTTCTGTGTATACACACACACACACAACCTGCTGCTACACACACTTTGTAGCTACATCCACTCTCTGCAGCTACCCACACCCTCTCTGCAGCTACCCACACCCTCTCTGCAGCTACCCACACCCTCTCTGCAGCAACCCACACCCTCTCTGCAGCAACCCACACCCTCTCTGCAGCAACCCACACCCTCTCTGCAGCTACCCACACCCAACACACTCTCTCTCTGTGTCTCTGTCTCTCTCCAGCTTCTCTCTCCAGCTTCTCTCTGTCTCTCTCCAGCTTCTCTCTGTCTCTCTCCAGCTTCTCTCTGTCTCTCTCCAGCTTCTCTCTGTCTCTCTCCAGCTTCTCTCTGTCTCTCTCCAGCTTCTCTCTGTCTCTCTCCAGCTTCTCTCTGTCTCTCTCCAGCTTCTCTCTGTCTCTCTCCAGCTTCTCTCTGTCTCTCTCCAGCTTCTCTCTGTCTCTGTGTGTCAATGTCTGGCTGCTGCATCCTGACCAATCCCCTGCCCAGCTTTAGCTGTTCTGACGAGGAAAAAATGATTGGCTAGAAATAAAAACTTGGTAAGCTGCCAAAAATTCCGGCCATTGCTGAATGAATAATTCCCGGAATTTTAACCACTCAGAAAGGAGAATTTTTCAGCTTTAACCTATAATATTTTATATTCATTATATCACTCTATATCTGTAATAAAGTAAAAGATGGGAGTAAAAAGAGAAATATAAAATGAGGGAGAAATCTACACTAGATGCCAGTAAAGTAGGGGGGGAAGAATTTAAAGGCTTGTCAGGGAGGGGGGAAATAAATAGTAACATGGATATATGTATATATGTGTAGAGGTATTAGTACCGTGTTATCCGAGCTTCAATAATCAAAAAATAAATAGATGATACCGTTCTGTGGCTAACACTGTTATTAAGGCACTGTTTTTAAGAATACCCTTTGCTTGCTTCATTCATTGTAACATCGCCGGAAGAAGAGATCAGCGTATCTCGAAAGCTCGCACAGATTTTCATTAGCCACAGAACGGTATCATCTATTTATTTTTTGATTATCTATATATCTATATATCTATCCTCAAAGAATTGAAAGGTAAAATATTAAAGACATTCCTTAATATATAAGGACTGCAACTTGACCATTCATCCAACACTAAAACTAATGATGTATGTTCACAGGCTGAACAGGTTGGACCATCACTTCAAGCATCCGCTGGATTTAATGGTGCCACAGATGCTGCAAACCTAGAAAAAGCCATCAAAGCAAAAGGTAAAATTCAGGGCATATCATGATTTCCTGGTAAAAAAAAGTTTATCTTGATCTTATTTCCGGTACCATGCTTTGAGTCATTATAATAAGAGGCTTTGATTCGCACAATTGTTCATATAAAAATAACTTGGTATGAAATGCACATTATAAAATATAAGTTTTTTTTATTTGAGGTTGATAAAAAACATTTATAAGAATGTGTGGAAGTAAAATTATTAGAATATTTTATATTTCAGACATGGCCATTATATAGATCTATATTATTATTTATTTATTTTTTCCATAAGGAAAACCCTCAACCAGAGCCAATCTCACCAAGTGTGTAATTCTAATAAAAAAAAATATATCACACACACGTTATGGTGGGTAAAAAAAGTGACAAAAAACCTCCACATAAAGCAGTTTCTTACATTTTTTTTTATTTGGATTGGAACCTTTTAGGTGTTGATGAAGGAACCATCATAGATATCTTGACTAAAAGAACCAATGAAGAACGCCAGCAGATCAGGGCTGCTTATCAAAAGGCAACAGGGAAGGTAACTGAAATGTTCTGATATAAAATTACTAATTACTTGGCAAATCGGGTAAAAAAAAAAAAAAACACTAGATAGTGATGAAAAATTGATCAGTTATTTTCCTGAATTACCATTGTATGCATTAAAATTACGTGTAAAATATATAATTTCTTGAAATATTTTATCAAGCTAAACAATACATTTTTATCTCCCGTTTTCAAGTATGTCCTGCTTATATAAATATTGTATGCTAAGGAATCAATTTAAATATGGCCATTACATACCCTGTGCATATACAGGCATACCCCGCATTAACGTATGCAATGGGACCGGCGGAGCATGTATGTAAAGTGAAAATGTACTTAAAGTGAAGCACTACCTTTTTCCCACTTATCGATGCATGTACTGTACTGCAATCGTCATACACGGGCATAACTGAGGTAAATAACACATTTGTAACAGGCTCTATAGTCTACCCGCTTGCGCACAGCTTCGGTACAGGTAGGGAGTCGGTATTGCTTTTCAGGACGTGCTGACAGGCTCATGCGCGAGCTGCTGTTTATCTATTGGGCGATATGTCCTTACTCGCTGGTTTACTTAAAGTGAGTGTCCTTAAACCGGGGTATGCCTGTATACGATATATACACTAAAGAAATGTTTTTAAAAGGATTTTATATTGTTCCGAACAATAACATGTGATTTTACATAGCTCACAGCACATGATTCTGGCATTTTATCATTGTAAAATAGCAATAGAAACATATTCCTTTATTTTTAGGTTATTGCACTATATCAGCACCATGGTCCTATTTTACATTTCTCCTGATGTCGGTTTCATTTTGTCTGTGCCAAACACGATGACATGATATTTATTTCCTCTGATTTTCAGAGTCTGGATGACGCTCTGAAGAAAGCCCTCTCAAGTAACCTGGAAATTGTTGTTCTGGGTTTGCTGAAAACCCCAGCCCAGTTTGATGCTCATGAACTGAAGGCTGCCACTAAGGTATTAAGTCTACAAAGCTTTGAAGCAGTCACAGTACCAAGAACTACAGCTGGTAATCTAGATGTTGATCACTAAAGAGACTTTCTAGATACAGTAAAAAAAAAAAAAAAAAAAAAGAGAGATAAAGCTATCCAATGATTCAATTATTCTACTCGTTGATAAGATTAGATTTTTATTCACTTCTTTTTGCGCTGTCGTATCTATAAATCTATTATCCTTTTCACAGGGCCTGGGAACCGATGAGGAAACCTTGATTGAAATCTTGGTATCCAGGAATAATCGTGAGATCAAAGAAATCAACAAGGTCTACAAAGAAGGTAATTTAAATCCGGACAAAGATTGAAAAAACATGTTGCAACACTGACCTTAAAGTTGGTCACATAGTTAATACTTTCAGCAGCTTGGCTTACTCTTGTTCCATTTGCATTTCTGATTACTTTTGGTTTACATTAGATTATATGAAAGCTTTCCAGACATGTGCCGTGACACCATTATTATTTTTTTTTTATATATGTATGTGTTTATTGATTCAGGACAACTCAAATTATGAAAGTGTTGAAATCTTGCCTCTTACTATTTAACTGTAGAAACGGGTTTTAGAGTTTGATCTATTGTACCACAAACTTTAACGTTACATGTGCTGTATACTGGCATCATTGTAAAATAAAGATTGCTTATTCAAGATTCTTTTTATTTCCTTTGCTGGGGAAAACAGTTGACTATTTTTATGACTATTTCTTTTGTGTCAGAATTCAAGAAGGATCTTTCAAAAGACATTGCCGCTGACACTTCTGGAGATTTTCAAAAGGCTCTTCTTGCCCTTCTTAAGGTACTTGATATGTATTTATGAAAAGATGGCTTTAACTTAGATTTTCTTTGTAAAAGCGGTAAAATTAAAATATTGTGCTGTGTCCCTCTAATTAATTATCTGTTTATTCTTATATGTGGTTCTGGACAGAGTTCAAATTAATTTAATCACATCCTGTCATTGATATATTATCCAAGTAATACAAGCTAATCTTCATAACCTCTTAAACTGTAAATATATATTTTGTTTTCTCACTGTTCACATTTGGGTACATGATTACATAGATAAAGGCTATGTGTAGTGTTATGGACTGCAGAATCTATTGAGATTATTACACCCCCCCCCCCCGTCCCAAAGCCCACCACAATATACACACATGTTTTTACCTTTTTGGGGGTGGTAGCCTCCGTTGCCACATCGGTCCCATGCACGGATGTGGAAGTTGAAGGGAGAGGGAAGCCCGCTGCAGCAGCAGAAACTGGGTCATGCCGGGCACAGAAGTTGGGCCCGACCTCTGGCCTTAGCCACCGGGCCTGGGGCAGTAGTCCTGGCTCTTCCCCTCTCCCCAGTCCGGTCGTCTGATTACTCTTAAAAGATTAATGCTTTGGCGTGAACTATATATACTCTGAAGCATACGTTTGCACCTTTTTGGCAGAAAATGCTCATTGACGTCAAAGCGATTTTCAGCTAAAAACCGCCTGAACGACTGGTTCAGAGTACATGGACTTTACCCCTTAAATGCAAATTGCACATAATTGGAGTATTCTCTGCAGTTATTACAATTACGGCATTATAAAGTATAATTTAAGAATCTTATTGCTGGATCTCTGGTAATTCATCAGCCTAATGGCATAAATGAACACACACACATTCTCTACCTGCGAGTATGTTTGCTGTCTTTTTGTGGTTACAAGTGTTTCTAACAATAATTTGTGTTTTGTTAGGGTGAACGGTCTGAAGACACTTCTGTGAATGACGATCAAGCTGACAATGATGCAAGGGTAAGAGAGTACTTCTGCGTGCTTTAAATAAGATGAGAAAAACCTGTGCTAAATGAGTCGTATCAACCAGACATCTTAATGTGTCCTGGTCTCCAGCTTTAGTCTATCGTTTCTAACCAGTAGAAAGTGAAAGGCGTGAGGCACAATAACATGATTTCTGATCAGATAGGTAGTATCACTGACCCAATACAGCATGAGCATTACTTTATATTGCACTTAATATATTTGCCCATATTTACCACGCAGTGCTGAGCTACACAACACCTTCTGCCCTGTAGGGTGTCTTCTGGTGAAGGAAGGGGTCTTTGGGCATAGCACCACTTTCTAAACATGAGTTGCAGCTGTAAATAATAAACAAAAAAACAAACTGTGAAGCCATGCTTGCACAAAAAAAAATCAAACATGTTTCTTTGTCTGCATTATACTATTCATGTACTAGACGTGGGTTTAGCATGCCATTTAACTATTTGTTCAAGTTTAATATGTCTAAATAACAGTGGAGCAGGGCTTTACTTCTAATGTGTCTGTGAGCCCTCCTAATAATTATTTTTATGCAATAATTTATTACACTATATATCTTCAATGTGGTGTTTTGGTCAACCCTGTCAAGCATTTTATACCATCATTTGAACTTTTGTAATTAGAGGGGCAGTTCTGTATTTTACACCTTGCATGGGGGCATGGTGTAATGGCTAATAAAATGAACATGCAGTATAAATATTCCAGGACACAAGCTATTAATTGCTTGGAAAATAAAGATGGTATTGTAGTGTATTTTGACAAATTCAAGTTGAGCGTATACATGATACAAAATAAACAAGAATTTAAGGATTAAATCAGAATAGGTTCTCTCAATGAATAGAGTACAGTGTAGAGCAACATCGTAATTGTATTTATTTGTTCTTGTTGACCACATTTTAATTGTAATACCTGTAAAGGTAAATGTAGACCTTCTTCTTGTATGAATTGCTAGGATACAGTATTAATGCTGCAATTTGGTAATCCCAAATGTCTTGTATTGGCCTTTATTGTAGGCCTTGTATGAAGCTGGAGAGAAGAGGAAAGGAACTGATGTCTCTGTATTCATTAATGTCCTAACCTCAAGAAGCTTCCCACAACTTCAAAAGGGTAAATAACTCTCCCATTGGAGTTTTCTACGAGTTCCATACAAGAAGAAATAGTATGCGCAGTCCCAAGATTCATTCTGTATCCGTAAAAAGATGTCTTTATCCCTCTGCTGCTCCCACTCTCCCGTGATCAGCAGGGTCAAACCGGAACATACAGTATACACAAAAAGGAAGCGCAAAAGAGAAAAGAACCATTCGTCAATATTCCAAAGCTTTATAAATTGACTCAAAATAACTATCACAAAATACATGAATTAATAAAAATGATCACCTAGGATCTGAAGACCCACACAGTCTATGCACAGTGATAAATTCTCAATTCAAAATCCACAGAACTACAACTAAGTAGGTACACGGTGTAGAGGATTGTATTACTGCTTACATAAAGAGAACACCCCCAGTGCTAGACTGCTGGGTATCCGCAGCAGGCTGGGCTTCCATCGTCACGTTCGCTCCCCACTGCGTGATGACGTCACCGTTTCACGTCATATGACTCTTCTGCCTCCTGAAGCGTCATATGACGCGAAACTCGTATAGGGGTGACGTCATCACGCAGCGGGGAGCGAACGTGACGATGGAAGCCCAGCCTGCTGCGGATACCCAGCAGTCTTGCACTGGGCGTGTTCTCCTTCTTATGTAAGCAGTAATACAATCCTCTGGACCTTGTACCTACTTAGTTGTAGTTCTGTGGGTTTTGAATTGAGAATTCATCACTGTGCATAGACTGTGTGGGTCTACAGATCCTATGTGATCTTTATCAATTCATGTATTTTATGTGATATTGTTATTTTGAGTCAATTTATAAAGCTTTGGAATATTGACTGATGGTTCTTTTCTCTCTTGTGCTTCCTTTTTGTGTATGAGTTCCATACATGACCTGGTTCTTGAGATGGTTGTACAAAATTGGGTCCACTCGTCTCCACTAAATCCTTTCTCTCACTGTTGGTCCTTTCTTATCACCTTTTTGTTAACCACATGAAAGCCAATGTGTCTACTCATAAATGTTAATTGAGTTTCTGTATTTAATGTTGGAAGCCTTTCCCAGTATCTACAGCTAAAATTCACTTTGCCTAGATTGTCATAGGTATTCTGTTAAAGGAAGGGTTTTTATTTTTTTTTAACCCTACTCATCCTGGGGTACAATTCTTTGTCTATCTTTAACCCTCTCAAAGAAGGAATACAGATACTGTAGTTTTTGATCTCTGTGGTCTCTTTAAAATATGCAGATTTCTAGCTCTGAATGTTTCCGAGATAATATGGTCATATCTTTATACGAGCTCATAATTCAAGTTCTTGCAACCAATAAGATTAGTGCTTCATTTTTATTCTAGAGCACTGAAGTCTGAATCCTGTCTTTAAAATGTCTCATCCTGGTGGTTAACTTAAGGCTGAGCTTATACTCTCTGCCCGCTTGTGCGCAACAGAGCGCGTGCATGTGTCGCACGCCTGCCGCTCGTGCGAATGTAAACATTCCTCCGCCTGGATGATCAGGTGATTGGGGGAGGGGGGCACGGCCGTGGCGTCACATGGTTTGTTGGCTCTCCATTGGCTGAACTACCGCTGTGACATGGCCATCGCGCCAAAAGACAAAAAAGACTTGTCTTTAGAAAACTTGTCCCACCATCGCGCTCTGTCGTGTGAGCACTATGGGCGTCCTCATAGGGAGTCTGCAATTTGTTTGTGCAGCGCCAATGCATGGAGTATAAGCTCAGCCTAAGACTGTACATTTTCAGACTTTTTGTCGATTTTTTTTTTTTTAGGAACAGCTAAACGGTCACAAAAACGAAGGGTTTCTTTTATTGTTACTTTAGGGATGCTCTTCAGTGAAAAATAATATCCAACTGAAGGGATATTTCTTAAACTTGTATAGCTGCTTTCATAGCTGCTACTAAAACAATATTTATTAGATTTTTTTTTTTTTTCATCCCAATTATTATTTACATGGTTATTGAATCGACGAGCTAATTTGTGCATAGGATTCATTTTCTAAACATGGATAGAAAGGTGAAAAAAAAGACCACTGCTACAGTATGTTTGCAAATAAAAATAAGAATAATTTCTAGATGAACATTTAGAAGAACAAAATAGTCACAGATTACTTTTACCTGTCTGTCTAGTTTTCCAGAGATATGCCAGATACAGCAAAAATGACGTGAACAAGGCTATTGATCTTGAGCTGAAAGGAGACATTGAAAACTGTCTGTTATCACTTGGTAAGTAATTTTTCATAATACAGTATATGTACCCTTTCTACTTATGTAGCATGCCAATTACAGTTTGGTGTGTTGTGTGATCGAATGTGAAGCGATGGAAAAACGGTACATTCATATAGGTGTAACTGGAAGCTTTACAAGATATTTATCTGAAACAAATCAGTCTGTCCCTTCAGTTGGCACATTGGTGGGCAATAGGGGCCCTGGGGTTCTTCAACTGTGGCCCTCAACTGCTTACTACCCCATGCAGCCTGTTCTCACCCCAGTGCAGAGGTAGTGGATATGTTGCTGGTGTGGATTGTAGCTTCCTCCCGCTACCTGACCTGTCTAATGACAGTGCTAATCACTAGATCTCAGTGTAAGGAGGGGAGTGGGATAGTATTCATCAGTGGGTCAGCATTAAGAAGGTAACTGGAGGTAAGAAACTCTGAGCAATGGCTGCAACTTCCCATGGTTAATGTCCGGGACGTTTGAGGGATCAGGTGCTGCGCGTGCATCCCTTATGGGTATATCATGGTGTCTACCATTTGGTTAGCAGGAACGATTTCATCTCTACAGATTAACAAGCAATCTGGAGATACTGATGCATGTGTAAAGACAATACTGCGCAATTGGCACACACGATCTACAAAACCAGCGTTCTCCGTTAGAGTTCACCACATGCCATGAATAATAGAATGAATTATATATAGCAAATCATTTGGAACCAATATGTTTCATGCATGAACACTCTAGAGACTGCTCCCTACAAATCTCTCATGCAGATACCTGCACCTGAGCTACTGTATATGGGTTGACGGAAGAGCCATGTCTTTTACCGTACAGCACTGCAAAACAGTGCAACAGAAGTCATTTCTATTGATGGGTCACCATTTTGATTAGGTAGCATATAAAATAAATTCAAAAGTAACTTTGGTAGTATTTCAGCTTCTAAGCTTTGGTCCCTAATTTAAAACCAGATCTGCAGTATTACATTATTTGTTGCAAGTGAAGTCTTATTTCAGGTTTGTGTTTTACTATCAACTTTTAATGAGATTCTAACTGTGTAATTTGGTACCGTATTGAATATTTAAGTGAACCTTTCTTAAATCTTCATTTTATAGTAAAGTGTTCTGGAAGCAGACCTGCTTACTTTGCTGAAAAGTTCTATTTGGCAATGAAGGTACAGTATGTTCTTCTCAACAAAAAATACTTATTTGACTTTCTCAATAGCGTAACATATTACCAAGCAGACTTTTTGAAAATATTTGTATAATTACAAAGTATTAAAAACATTTGACTGGAGCTGCATATTTTGGTTAGTGGTGAAGTAGTTAATAATAATTAAACCAACTGGTCAGGTTTTAAGGATATCCCTGCTTCAGACTGAGCCACTGACTGAGCCAACTGTGCTGAAGCAGGGATATCCTTCAATTCTGACTGACCTGTTGATGGCCCCTGAGGACTGGAGTTGGCCACCCCTGCATTAGAACCATGAATATGCAGTACTGTGTATTCAAATAACATTGTAACTCTGCCACCCGCATGCTGTTTAAGTGTCTTGTATTTGGTGCTTTGACTTTTTTGTTTTTTATATATATATATATATACATTTGCTATATGCTTTGCTGTGTAGGGTTTTAATCGTGCGTGTGTTTTTTTTAAAAAATTTTAACATAGGTCACAATTTTTGTTTAAGTTAATGAATATAAACAGTTCTTAATCACTATTGAGCTTCAATAATTTGCTAACCTGAAAACAATTATATTTCTTTATTTTACTAGGGATCTGGAACGCGACACAAAGCTTTAATCCGACTCCTGGTTTCCCGTTCTGAAATTGACCTAAAAGAAATCAAAGCTCACTATAAACGTCTTTATGGAAAATCCCTCCGCCAGGCAATTTTGGTATGTGATGATAACGTTCTGTAATATTGTAATGTGTAGTTATGAACAGAAGTAATAATAAAAGCTACAACACTTAAAGTACAAGCAAAATTAACATGATGGTCCCTGCTAGATACCCAATGATGAAAAATGCAGATTCTTGAAGGAATTGAACTATGTGGTGTTTTCATGATTTAAAAGAAACAAGTAAAATGTATTGGTAATTTATTAAATGGTCATTTGCATTGTAGCCTCCAGCAGCATTCCTTTTAAAAGTGAGATGAAATCCCAAAAATGTGGTCTTGTGTCCACGTCAATAGCAGATCTATACGTTGCACACAGGTATCTGCATGTTTTCAAGAGATCTGAATGTTTTTCAAATATGAAGTCCTCTTTATAGAAGGTCATAATAATTAAAATTCTTGCACTGATTCCCAATAATATTAGTGTCCTGTTTTTATCCTAAGTGGCATTGAAGTTCGAATCCTGTCATTAAA
Source organism: Ascaphus truei (assembly GCF_040206685.1). Lineage (NCBI taxonomy): Eukaryota > Metazoa > Chordata > Amphibia > Anura > Ascaphidae > Ascaphus > Ascaphus truei. Next base: position 169,506,197 of record NC_134483.1, read on the forward strand.
ATGTGCTTCCATAAGATAGATACCTGTAGACTGCAATCTCCAATTTGACACAGTTGGTGCCATGCATTTAATTACATGTTCTTCATATACACAGGATGAAAAGGTCAAAGGCGATTATGAAACCATTATTCTGGCTTTGTGTGGACCTGACAGCTAGACTCCTGAATCATCGTCCATAGTATAGGAACTATAAACATCTATGCAACTGGAGCTGATTTTTTTTATTTTTCCCCCTAGACTTTGTGTTTAGTGGATCTTTGTGCAAGGTTACCTGAAGACCTAGTTAGAACATGCTAAAATGTTGCTACTGAAATTTCTTAATTTCCATACAAAACTAACTTTGTAATATCTACATCTATTTCAGCTGAACATTGTGTTTGTCTGGCATGCAAAACTTATACAGTTAACATTTACAATATAAATGGTCAAACATGCTATACTCCATTAAACAGAATGTGGACAATGTGTGGGTAATGCAATTTTTTTTATACTTTAGCATTGTAACTTTATTTACCTTGAGGCGTGTTTGCACTCCTTTTAGAAGCTGTGTGATAAACTATTTTTTTATATTGGTGTGTGTGTGATCTACATGTCTACATAGTATTTGTCTTTAATATACCATTACCCAAGGTAAGCTAAACCAAACATGCCACACAGATTTGCTACAGAATTACTGTAGAACCAAATATATGCGCTTAGGAGTCATTAAAATATACTTTGTAAAGCCTATTAGCATTCATCCCATGTATCTTCAGTGTGCTCTTTTTGAGTAAGGGTGTCTCCATGCATTGAGATATACTGTATATCTATATCCTCGCACTTGGGACCCCCCCAGTGTCATATACCGCAACAGTGTCAGGCTGCCAGCCTCGTCAGAAACACCGGTAATGCCAGTCCCCCACACATGCACATAGTGGCAGTGCTAGCTAAACACACACACACACACACACACACGCACGCAGAGAAAGCCTCCCCTTCACAAACACTGCAATAGTTCCAGTCACACACACCCCTTCAGTGCTAGTTATTCCCCTTACAGATACACAGCATTTAGAAGGAAACATATCATGCGCTATTCGGCAGATTTGGTGCAATACAAGCATATTTAATTAAGTCCATGTTTGCAATGTCTGAGGAGCATAAAAATATATAACGTTGTAGGATGATTACAGCAATTCAAGCCGATGGTAGTTATCGCCACAGTGTGATATCCCGCATCCTGCATGTGCTTTCATCCCTCCCGGACAGAGACAACTCTGATGCAAAAAGGCTGAACACTGTTGGGTATTCTATGTATCTTAATTCCCCATCAAGAGAATGATACATTATATGCTCAGCACAGTAAAATGCTGTTAATGATGTTGCCAAAGATCCAAAAAGAGACTCTGAGCAAGCCAATGAATTTCTCTTGGAAGACATGATTATGTAATGACTAAGGCAATATGTTTTTAATTTTTTCCAACAGACAATCCAGCTAAAATATCTACAGCACCACATTTCCTTTTAGGCTATGACGAGAGTTAAAAAAAAACATAAAAATTATCCTCTAAACTAACTGAAATTGGAGCACTTGATCTGGAATACATTTACATTAGTTACTATTCCAAATTTTAATATCAACAATATAAAAAAAGTGGGTGGAATTGATCAAAGTTCTTTAACTGTGTCCTTGCCAGTATTAGAAAGTACTGTAGTTTTAAGACTGTTTGTTACATGTTGCTGTATATTCATAATGTGAAAGTAATTTGAATTGGTTAAACATATTTATTTGGAGTTTTGGTATCATCCTCTGGAAAACGTCTCTCATGCATGGCAACTTGTTCTTCACTTATCAACATGCCTTGTAAAATGCATCATAATCCACTCTCTTCCCTTTAAATCCGCAATCCCACTATTCTTGCCGTTATTTATTTATTTTTTTACCTGAATTGGAAGTGCTCTTTAGCTACACAGTGTAATTCCTTAGATAACAAGCTATTTGCCATTTAATTGGTTCCTTTAAAATGAAAGTAAAATAAGGCTGCTGGGGTTGTCCAATCATGCACTAATGACACTGCAGCTTCCTATTAGCCTGTGGCAGGCTTGGATGACCGCCATATTGAATTCCCTAAAGCAACCAGAAACACTGGCACGTAACAAGGTTAAAATATCTTGAGTTCTATGGGAGGCCAGAGTTAAAAATAAATATCTTCTGACTGAGAAATTGTCCATACGGTACATTTGGGGTGGCAATTACTGTATATATACGATATATAGATATATCTCAACTTTTTTTTGTGAAATGATTTGGTATTGGTTTATTAGTCTCGATGGAAGTAAACATATCCAAAAACTCCAAGCCTATTTTATAGTCTGGGCCATCCTACTTCTGTATCAGAAGATCCATGCTGACTGGAGGCGCTGCAACCAATGAACAAAGGTACCATGTACACCTGTCCTGATGGTTCCCCAAATCACAGCGGAAGTGCTCAGCCCTCCTGTTACCTCACAGGTATGCACCACGCCGCAATAAATATGGAATAGCAGACCAAATCTCACTTAGACAAAAAGAAAAGAGGTTGGGGCACTCCCTATTTGTATAGGCTTGTGATGTTGCCTGTGTGGTAGTGTGTAACCAAAGAAAGGGTAGTGTATACTTGCCCTTGTTGTTTTCTGCAGCTGGACCAGTAGAGAAGATAAAGCCCGGAATCTTCTTGTAGTTGCAGTGGAGGTGGAGGGTTGGTCAGCGCACGGGATTTTGCTCAAACGTAGAGATAAGAGGATAGGAAAATATGGAACACGGTATTGGTGTTTTAGTAATCGAACGGTACAATACAGCCAAAAGAACTTTGGCATTAAAAATGTATGAAAAATATATTTTTAAAATAGCTTAAAACTCTTTGGAATTAAAGAATCTTGGTAATTAAAAGTAAAAATATATAAATATATGAAAAAATATATTTCTAAAATAGCTTAAAAATAGATTAGAAAATCCTTAAATAAAATCCTTAAATAAAATTTAAATGGAATTGTGTGGTTTTTTATGAACAGAAGCAGAATATGTGCTACTGCTGCGACACACTTTATTCGAGCAAATACCCAGTATGTACCTGGCAGATACCTGGAATGCGACGCTCCTCACCTCTGACAAGCCCCGTTGCATTTGCCTTCCCAGCCTGGGTTCATGCCTGGCTGATGGGCGGCTGATCTGTTAAATGATAATGATTAGGATTTAATAGGCTGCAATGCTTCGCGTGTCTACCAGATGGCATAAATTCATGAATTGTAATGCAGTATATATATATATATATATATACTGTGCAGTATTGCAGCCAGCGGGAATAAAATGCTTCAATCCCTGCCTGGAAAATAACTCAATGCACTCGGGCAGAAAACACTCACAAACCTCAATACACCCGGGTATACCCGAATTCGTGGGACTAGCTGAGCTCGAATAAAGTGTGTCGCCAGTGTATATGTGGATGACTAACAGGGTGTGTTTACATAGCCTGTTGTTGGTCTGAGGTAAAAAGGGGATAATGGGGCTGGTTAGCAGAGTTTAATGTGCAGTCTTTCCTTCACGGAATGCTGCTAAAAACAATAACTTTCTCACCCTCCTGGTGGGGGCAGTACGTGAGTTGCTTCTCTCCCGGGGGCCCAAATAGGAAGAAAAGGGCCGAACTCGGTGAGTGAGCAAAATAGAATTTATTAGGTACAGAAAACAAAGTCAAAATAACACTCACAGTACAGCTTTAAAACAGCCCAGCATCAGCCTGATCGTCCGGTGATATTCCTCTCACCAGTACAGCTCCCGTGGTCGCGTCCGACGGCGGGACCGGAAGAGGAGGTCTTACCGGATGTCAGCAGGCTGGCTGGGTCCTTCAATCAATGGGCTCCGGCAGGGAACAACTAGTTTCGCAATAATGCTTCGTCAGGTTCCTGCCGGATGCCCTGTGTCTTTTCTCTTTATAGGCAAATACCTAATTGATGATTGGATTGGTCATCAATTGGTATTGGTACAATTAAATAATAAAATGTAAAAACGACCTTTATTGAGTGTTGGGTGTTGGACTAATGCCCAATAATATGAAAGACCAATAATGCTAAACTCTAAATACATACATAAATATGTTACAAGTAGTGACAATGTTATACACAGTAGATAATTATGCACACATGATCTCTATCAGTTCTATGAGACCTTCCCTCGCTCGAGGTGTAGGCAATTAGTAATCTACAGACATCTTTAAACAAATCTCTTAAAATTGGTAGCAGGTGCAGCACAATACATTGTGAAGTAAACCTCTAAGTAATTCCTTCAGCAAATTAATTTCATACCTAAAGTGGCCCTTGCACTTAGAACTTCTGTGATGTGTGACATTTAAACTAAATGCAAAAGAGCTCATGCTCAGATGGATGGATTTTAAGTGATATATAAAAAAATATAAAATAATAAAATAGGAATATAAAAATGTGTTGTAAATAAAAATATTGTATAGATGAATATATGTGTAATTGGGGCTACCATATGGTATCGCTTATATGTTTAGACTATCTGTCCTGAAAAATATATATATATATATGGTGTATTACCCAGGTTTAGGTGATATATGTTAAAAAGTACCCCTGTGTGTTTCTTGACTCCCCCTTGTTGTTAGTTTGGAGAATGTCAATGGTGGCCGGAATAGAATTGGAGTAGAATTATTCCTACAAATGTGATAGTTCAGTAATTCAAACATAGTGATCAGTAATTTAATGATGTATGGAACTTGGATGTATTTTCAGTATGGTTCATTGGGGATTTGACCCCACGATCATATTAGGCCTTACTTAAAAGCAGAGTGATAAGTTGGCTGTGCTATACAGAGGCAGATGGACCTCATGTACTTGTTTGCACATATGCGATCAGAGAGAGTACAGAATTCTGCAATGAGAATAACAAATGTGGGTAAAGAGTATTGGTGTGTTACCCAGGCTTAGGTGAAATGTTAAAAAGTATTAAAAAGTATCTCAATAATTGAGAAATGTGGGGTACTTGAATTCTTAGTGTGTGTTTCTAGTATTTCATTGGGGATTTGTCCCCACGATCATATTGGCCCTCACTCAAAAGCAGTGTGATAAGTTAACTGTGCTACGCAGAGGCAGATAGATTTCATATACTCGTTGGTGCATATGTGAACATAGAGAACGTAAACATAGAGATTACAAAATAATATAATTGTGTACGGTTAAGCGAATGAAAGTGAATCATCCAATTGCGAAGTTACTGGTTCCAAATTCGGGAAGGGGATTGAGAGAAAGAAGAGAAGAAGGGAGAGAAGAAGAGAAACGTGATTAGTGTGTTAAATATACATGTTTCATTCAAGAAAAGCCCCAATGTCGATGTCAATGTTAAGTCCTTGGGGTGCTAGCGTCTTTAGTTTATAAATCCATAGTGTCTCCTTTCTTGCTAGTTTTGTAAGTCTATCTCCCCCTCTCCAAAGGGGAGGAATCTGTTCTATGGCTCTATATGTCAGGCCTGAGGGGTCCCCCTGATGCTGTAGTGAAAAATGTTTTGACACGCTGTGGGTCATAACCTGTCGTCGGATGTTACCAATATGTTCCAATATACGAACCCTCAGTGGTCGGCTGGTGCGGCCGACATACTGTAGTCCACAGGGGCAGCTTAGTAAATAGACCACGTAGTCACTCTTGCAATTGATAAAGTGCTTTGTTTTAAATTGTTCGCCTGTTACATGTGATGAAAAGTCTATTTTGTCGTTTGACCCTTGTTTGCAAGCTTTGCAAGTACTGCACTTATAAAAACCTTTGGCTGTTGATAGCCAATTCTCGTCCCTTTTGGAGTTATCAGTTCTAAATAGGCTGGGTGCTAATTTATTCTTTATATTATCTGCTTTTTTAAAGATGACCTTGGGTCTTTGTGGGAGGTAGTTTCTAAGGGTGTCATCTCCTTGTAGAAGGTGCCAGTGTTTATTAAGAATTTGTTGTATTTTGCCTGAATCCTGGCTGTATTGAGTTAAAAATGCAACGTTAAAATTTTCTGTCGGTTGTTTTTGTGTTGTTTTTAGGATATATCGTCGTTGTAGGAGACCTGTCTTCTTAATGGATTCATCTAGTGAGTTTTTGTTGAATCCTTTAATAAACCGATTTTTTAAAATGTCTGCTTGTTCTTTAAAAGTGTTACCGTCGCTGCAATTCCGCCTGATACGGCGGAATTGGCCTGGTGGTATGTTAGATAGCCATTTTTAGTGGCGGCAGCTTGTTCTCAATAGGTAGTTGTTGCAGTCTACTTTCTTGAAAAATGTTTTGGTTTTGAGAGAACTGTTCTCGACATAGATGGTTAGATCTAAAAAATCTACAGAGATGGGGTTTGTGCAGGCCATGAATTTTAGATTGATTTCGTTGTCATTGATATATTCTAAGAACCGTTTTAGATCCTCCTCGCTACCTTTCCAGATGAAGAAGATATCATCTATATATCTCCGCCAAAGCGCCAGATCTGCGCTAAATTCATGTGTTGACCAGATTTTGTCCTGTTCCCAGGCGACCATAAAAAGATTGGCGTAGCTTGGTGCAAATTTCGTGCCCATTGCGGTTCCGCATTTTTGTAGGTAGTACTTTCCATCAAAGTTAAAAAGGTTATGTTTTAAAATAAAGTTAATACTCTCTAGAATAAAAGATTTCTGTTCTATAAGAACGTTTGGGTCATTGCTTAATGTCCTATCAATGGCTGAAATACCATCCTCGTGGTTAATGGATGTGTATAGTGATGTTACATCACATGTGCATAGTATAAAATCTGGGCTCCATGCTGTTTGTTCTATCAGATTGATAGTTTGTGTGGTGTCTCTGAGGTATGATTTCATCCCCACGACGTAAGGTTGTAGGGAAATGTCTATGTATTCTGACAGTCGTGAGGTGAGAGAGCCTATACCCGAAATGATCGGTCTTCCTGGTGGGTCTATCAGACTTTTGTGTATTTTGGGAAGGAAATAGAAAATCGGCATCACGGGGAATTTGACATTCAAGTATTCATATTCCTTGGTGTTTATTACCCCTATTTCTTTACCCTTGTCTAGGTGTTTTGAATATTCTGTTCAGAAATTCTTATGGGGATTTATTCTTAGACTCTCATATGTAATAGCATCTGAGAGGATCCTGTCTGCTTCTTTTTTATAGTTGGTAGTATCCATGATCACTACGCCCCCCCCTTTATCTGCTATGCCAATCTTTTTATGGACGCCTGGGAACAGGACAAAATCTGGTCAACACATGAATTTAGCACAGATCTGGAGCTTTGGCAGAGATATATAGATGATATCTTCTTCATCTGGAAAGGTAGCGAGGAGGATCTAAAACGGTTCTTAGAATATATCAATGACAACGAAATCAATCTAAAATTCACGGCCTGCACAAACCCCATCTCTGTAGATTTTTTAGATCTAACCATCTATGTCGAGAACAGTTCTCTCAAAACCAAAACATTTTTCAAGAAAGTAGACTGCAACAACTACCTACTGAGAACAAGCTGCCGCCACAAAAAATGGCTATCTAACATACCACCAGGCCAATTCCGCCGTATCAGGCGGAATTGCAGCGACGGTAACACTTTTAAAGAACAAGCAGACATTTTAAAAAATCGGTTTATTAACAAAGGATTCAACAAAAACTCACTAGATGAATCCATTAAGAAGACAGGTCTCCTACAACGACGATATATCCTAAAAACAACACAAAAACAACCGACAGAAAATTTTAACGTCGCATTTTTAACTCAATACAGCCAGGATTCAGGCAAAATACAACAAATTCTTAATAAACACTGGCACCTTCTACAAGGAGATGACACCCTTAGAAACTACCTCCCACAAAGACCCAAGGTCATCTTTAAAAAAGCAGATAATATAAAGAATAAATTAGCACCCAGCCTATTTAGAACTGATAACTCCAAAAGAGACGAGAATTGGCTATCAACAGCCAAAGGTTTTTATAAGTGCAGTACTTGCAAAGCTTGCAAACAAGGGTCAAACGACAAAATAGACTTTTCATCACATGTAACAGGCGAACAATTTAAAACAAAGCACTTTATCAATTGCAAGAGTGACTACGTGGTCTATTTACTAAGCTGCCCCTGTGGACTACAGTATGTCGGCCGCACCAGCCGACCACTGAGGGTTCGTATATTGGAACATATTGGTAACATCCGACGACAGGTTATGACCCACAGCGTGTCAAAACATTTTTCACTACAGCATCAGGGGGACCCCTCAGGCCTGACATATAGAGCCATAGAACAGATTCCTCCCCTTTGGAGAGGGGGAGATAGACTTACAAAACTAGCAAGAAAGGAGACACTATGGATTTATAAACTAAAGACGCTAGCACCCCAAGGACTTAACATTGACATCGACATTGGGGCTTTTCTTGAATGAAACATGTATATTTAACACACTAATCACGTTTCTCTTCTTCTCTCCCTTCTTCTCTTCTTTCTCTCAATCCCCTTCCCGAATTTGGAACCAGTAACTTCGCAATTGGATGATTCACTTTCATTCGCTTAACCGTACACAATTATATTATTTTGTAATCTCTATGTTTACGTTCTCTATGTTCACATATGCACCAACGAGTATATGAAATCTATCTGCCTCTGCGTAGCACAGTTAACTTATCACACTGCTTTTGAGTGAGGGCCAATATGATCGTGGGGACAAATCCCCAATGAAATACTAGAAACACACACTAAGAATTCAAGTACCCCACATTTCTCAATTATTGAGATACTTTTTAATACTTTTTAACATTTCACCTAAGCCTGGGTAACACACCAATACTCTTTACCCACATTTGTTATTCTCATTGCAGAATTCTGTACTCTCTCTGATCGCATATGTGCAAACAAGTACATGAGGTCCATCTGCCTCTGTATAGCACAGCCAACTTATCACTCTGCTTTTAAGTAAGGCCTAATATGATCGTGGGGTCAAATCCCCAATGAACCATACTGAAAATACATCCAAGTTCCATACATCATTAAATTACTGATCACTATGTTTGAATTACTGAACTATCACATTTGTAGGAATAATTCTACTCCAATTCTATTCCGGCCACCATTGATATTCTCCAAACTAACCACAAGGGGGAGTCAAGAAACACACAGGGGTACTTTTTAACATATATCACCTAAACCTGGGTAATACACCATATATATATATATATATTTTTCCTGATCACCCTGGCAGTGGGCACCATTGGGTTAATCCCTTCTCACTCTAGGTAGGACAGGAAGTAGACTTTTGCAGGTAGGCCATATAAGGCCCCTCCCTCTACCTGCACACCAGTCTTTTTCCTGTCCTCACAGCTAGGTGTAGGATTTGTTATTTTTTAACAGGGCTCACCTACTGCACCTTGTGCAGATAGCCAGGGTCTCACCCTCTCTGCCCTGAAGCTCCGCAGTGCGCCCTACGGGGGGCAAGACGGAGACCCCTTAGAGTCGGGGTGCCCCTGTTGGGGGGGGGGGAAACAGCTGCAGCCGCGAGGGGAAGCTTAAGTGCAAAGCCCAGGACCGATCATAGGCGCACAGCAGCTGCAGCTGGGAGCCATGGAGGCCCAGACTCACTGCATAAGCGCATGGACGCTGCGGTAAAGTACCCGGCAGCCCGCCACACGCGGAAGGGGGAGCAGCAATGGCTGCGAGCAGAGCAGGCTCTTTGAACCGCAACAGCGTAGCAACGCGGTGGTAACTACCCCAGTAATCCGCTGCGAACCGAGGAGGTTCAGAGGACCGCATGTGTTTCTGTGATACTGCGGAGAAGGGTACAGTGCACGCGGCCGCTCGGGAGCGAGCGCGTCACGGCACGCCGGCAAATGCATGCACAGACGCACGTGCACGAGCACGAGCACTTGATGACGTCAGGGTAGTGACGGCCACACGGTGTGTGTGTGAGTGAAGCTGCAGCATGGAACGCTCAGCAGGGAGAAGCCAAGTGCTGGATATGGATGCAAAAAGGGAAACACCCAAAACATCAGTTCCCAAGACTAGGTGAGTCCTTAGTTTAGTTCTACAGGGGAAAAGAGAGATGGTATATATACATTAGGGTGTATGTTTAGCATTTTTTTTGTTTTTATAATTTAGTGCGTTGGTTAACCTCCCAGAAGCAGAATCTTCTAAAGGGACTGGGGAATCCCTGCAACATAAAAATAGAGGAAGCAGCAGAAAGGTTGCTAAAAAAACGAAGTGGTGTTCAGCTTGTGAGAAACCAGCTCTTATAGGAAAGAAATTATGCAAAGATTGTATTAAAACAGCAGCAGGTGATACCAGTGAACAGATGAGCACTTTCCTTGTGTTGATGAAGGAGGCAGTTAAACAGAGTGTGGATGAAGCAGTCCAGCAAGCTGTTAACCCTACGCAAAAAAGATCTAGATCCCAAACCAGTCTGGATAGGGGGAAAGGTTTTTCGTCAGATGAGTCTGAGATTGATTGTTTTCAAGTATCAGAGGGAGAAATGGATTCATCAGAGCAAGAGGTTCAGGAGGAAGAATCTGAATTTGATGTAGAAGTAGTGGATCCACTTATTAAAGCCATGAGGCAGGCGTTGGAACTAGAAGACACTGATGAGTTAACCCATAAGAAAGATAAGCTTTTTGGGGCAAGACAAAGAAAGGGTAGAGTTTTTCCTATTCACCAAGTAATTAAAGATCTTATACAGGTGGAATTGGCCCGACCAGATGCCAAAATATTTGCGCCTAAAAGATTGGGGAAGATGTATCCATTCCCACAAGAAGAGGTGAAAAATTGGGAGGTTAGCCCAAAGGTGGATACTGCTATTTCCAGAATAGTAAAAAAGACCACAATCCCCATAGAGGAAGCAGCGTCATTAAGGGACGCTATGGATAAAAGGATGGATTATGCATTAAAAAAAGCATATGTTACGGCAGGAACAGCCTACAAACCAGCCATAGCAACTACATCAACTGCTAGGGCTATGCGAGTGTGGATTGCCAACATTGAAGAGGCAATAGACAAAGGTGTAAAAAGAATTGCTATTCTTAAGGCATTGTCAGAGGTGAAATGGGCAACTGATTACATACTGTAGCAGAAGCCTCATTGGATGCAGTAAAATTAACGGCCAAGTCTATGGCACTGGCGGTATCAGCAAGAAGGGCTTTATGGCTCAGGCAGTGGATGGCTGACACAGCATCAAAGAACACCTTGTGTACATTACCATTTGAAGGTGAATTCCTATTCGGCAGCAAACTAGATGCAATAATAACAAAGGCATCAGGGGGAAAGAGCACTTTTCTACCGCAGGAATACAGAGCCAGGAGATTCAGTCTCCAACAGATGAATAGAAATCAATATAAAGAAGCAAAGGCATACAAGCCTGGTAGGGCTTTTCCAAGGCAAACGACATGGAGAGGTGGCCAGAACCGGCTTTTTCGTGGCTCTAGAGGAAGAGGATCATTCGCAAAGAATAAATCCACATGAAGGTTAGAGGGCCCAGCAGTTGTCCGTAGGAGGACGGCTGAGAAAGTTTTCCACAACATGGGCCCAAACAATACAGGACGAGTGGGTGTTACAAACCATTCGTCAAGGATACAGTATGGAATTCAGGGAGATACCAAAAAGAAATATGGGCGTAATAACATGGATACAGTCCAAAGAAAAGAAAAGACAGATGAATACGGCTTTAAGGAAATTACTACAAGCAGAAGTAATAGAAAAGGTACCTCAAGAAGACAGAGGAAGCGGAATTTATTCCAGAATATTTTTAGTAAAGAAGCCTACAGGGGATTACAGAGCAATCCTAGACCTAAGAAGGGTAAATTCATTCTTGAAGATAAGAAAGTTCAAGATGGTGTCTTTAAATCTGATTATACAGGAGGTACAACCAGGAGACTGGATGGTGGCGATAGACTTAAAAGACGCTTATTTACATGTACCAATAGCAAAAGGGCATCAAAGATTCCTAAGGTTTGCAGTAAATCAGGAGCATTATCAGTACACAGCACTACCATTTGGTCTGGCAACTTCCCCAAGGTCGTTTACAAAGGTTCTAGCCCCTCTAGTGGCAGAAATGAGAAAAAGGGGGGTAGAGATATACCCTTACCTGGACGACATCTTGGTAAAATCAAAGGATCGGGAGAAACTCCGACAAGACCAGAAAATGGTAATAACCTTCCTAGAACATCACGGTTGGTTAATAAACAGAGACAAGAGCCATTTGGTACCCACTCAGCTCTTAAGATTTCTGGGGGTAGAATTCGATACAGAAAAAGGAGAAGTGAGATTGCCAGAGTCAAAGAGGCAAGACATAGCCATACGAACGAGGAGGCTCAGAGAAGCTACTAGGACTTCAGCAGAAGAATGCATGAGACTCCTGGGGAAATTCGCTTCAACATTAAGCGTCACAAAGTGGGCAGCGTTACATATGAGACCTCTGCAAAACAGTTTTCTGCAACAATGGAACGGGAATCACAAAGACACAAGACAAAGAATCTTGTTACACCCACAGACAAAACAAGAGTTAAAGTGGTGGGAAGATACCCGAAACCTGGAGAAAGGGAAAACGCTACAACCTGTACACTGGTTAAAAATTACAACAGATGCACGCAAGACAGGTTGGGGGGCTCAGATTGGAGAAGAAGTGGTGCAAGGAACCTGGGGAAATCAGGTAAACCACCTACCATCAAATCTGCTGGAATTAAAAGCAGTACAAAAGGCCCTAGAAGTTTTCCAGGACAAAATAAGAGGTGGCTGTATAAAAATAGAATCAGACAACAGGTCTGTGGTCAAATATATAGCCAAACAAGGAGGAACCAGGAGCAGAGAGCTGATGAAGCTCACAGCAGAAATACTCGGTTGGGCAGAGTGCCACTTGTCGGATATTACAGCCATACATATCCCAGGACTGGAAAATGTCACAGCAGACTTTCTAAGTCGCAATATCATTCACCCAGGAGAATGGGCATTAAATCCAGGAGTATTTCAAGAACTGGTAGAGCGATGGGGTCAACCAGACATCGATCTTATGGCGACACACCAGAATCGCAAAGTAAGGAACTACTGTTCCAGACAGTTTCACCCAAGCGCACAAGCTACAGATGCTCTCAGTCTCAAATGGGATTTCAAATTGGGATACCTGTTCCCTCCAATTCCTCTGATTCCAAAAACAATCAGGAAAATCAGGGAAGACAGAGCAGAGGTGATATTCATAGCACCATACTGGCCAAGAAGGCTTTGGTTTACACACCTGGTAAATATGGCAGTGGATACACCATATCACATACCAGATCGCAAAGGCCTGATGCAACAAGGGCCAATATGTCATCCGAATACCAAACAATGGGCTTTGACGGCATGGCGATTGAGCGGGAGACATTGAGACTGAAGGGTTGTTCAGAGAAAACAATTCAAACCCTGTTACAAGCAAGGAAAAGTTCCACATCAAGAGTATACCATAGAATCTGGCTTTGCTTTTGTGATTGGTGTGAAGAAGAGAGAGAAAATTTCCTTTCACCAAGAATTGTATCTATAGTGGAGTTCCTGCATAAAGGATTTGAGAAAGGTCTCAGTCTCAGCTCATTGAAAGTACAAGTGTCTGCACTATCAGCTTTGTTGGAAAGAAATCTGGCAATGGAAAGATTGATAATCAGGTTCTTTCAAGCAGTTAAAAGGTTAAAACCTCAAATTAAGAACAGGGTACCTACATGGGACTTGTCTTTAGTCTTGGATGTATTAACAGCAGCTCCGTTTGAACCGATACAAGAGATAGGCCTAAAATGGTTGTCATGGAAAATGGCGTTTCTGATAGCAATCACCTCGGCAAGGAGAGTGGGAGAACTACAGGCTCTATCTGCCAAGGAACCATTCCTAATCATACATCAAGATAAGGCAGTTCTTAGACCGGTACATCAATTCCTGCCAAAGGTGGTATCACAGTTCCACATGAATCAAGAGATTGTGATTCCGTCATTTTGTCCAGAACCAAAAAATAAGAAAGAAGAAAGGCTACACAAATTGGACGTGGTAAGATGTCTTAAAGTGTACCTAGAAAGGATGAGAGATATCAGAAAGTCAGACAAATTATTTGTCATTCCAGAGGGACCAAAGAAAGGACAAGCAGCATCAAAGACTACAATTGCACAGTGGATTGTGTCTTGTATCAAAAAAGCTTATGAAAGCAAAGGACAAGATAAACCTTTGAACGTGAAAGCCCATTCTACAAGGGCCATGGCTACTTCATGGGCATTCAAGGCCCAGGCTACACCAGGGCAAATATGCAAAGCAGCTGTCTGGTCCTCATTCAATACATTTTTGAAATACTACAGACTAGACGTACAATCATCAGCTGACGCAAGCTTTGGGCGTAGAGTCTTAGAAACTGTAGTGAAATAAAGTGTAAAGTGTATTAATAAAGGTTGAACTGATAAGACATTAAACTGGTGTTGTCTATTCTGATGTATCCCTCCCTAAAAAATTTGCACTGCTTGGGTATGTCCCAATGGTGCCCACTGCCAGGGTGATCAGGAAAGGAGAAAATTTAAACAACTTACCGTAATTTTCTTTTCCTGGAACCATGGCAGTGGGCACATAGTTACCCTCCCTATGTATGTCTAATGCCTATCAGTTATATAGTTTCAGCTATGGAAGAATCGTAAGACTGGTGTGCAGGTAGAGGGAGGGGCCTTATATGGCGTACCTGCAAAAGTCTACTTCCTGTCCTACCTAGAGTGAGAAGGGATTAACCCAATGGTGCCCACTGCCATGGTTCCAGGAAAAGAAAATTACGGTAAGTTGTTTAAATTTTCTCCTTTCAGGACAGATAGTCTAAACATATAAGCGATACCATATGGTAGCCCCAATTACACATATATTCATCTATACAATATTTTTATTTACAACACATTTTTATATTCCTATTTTATTATTTTATATTTTTTTATATATCACTTAAAATCCATCCATCTGAGCATGAGCTCTTTTGCATTTAGTTTAAATGTCACACATCACAGAAGTTCTAAGTGCAAGGGCCACTTTAGGTATGAAATTAATTTGCTGAAGGAATTACTTAGAGGTTTACTTCACAATGTATTGTGCTGCACCTGCTACCAATTTTAAGAGATTTGTTTAAAGATGTCTGTAGATTACTAATTGCCTACACCTCGAGCGAGGGAAGGTCTCATAGAACTGATAGAGATCATGTGTGCATAATTATCTACTGTGTATAACATTGTCACTACTTGTAACATATTTATGTATGTATTTAGAGTTTAGCATTATTGGTCTTTCATATTATTGGGCATTAGTCCAACACCCAACACTCAATAAAGGTCGTTTTTACATTTTATTATTTAATTGTACCAATACCAATTGATGACCAATCCAATCATCAATTAGGTATTTGCCTATAAAGAGAAAAGACACAGGGCATCCGGCAGGAACCTGACGAAGCATTATTGCGAAACTAGTTGTTCCCTGCCGGAGCCCATTGATTGAAGGACCCAGCCAGCCTGCTGACATCCGGTAAGACCTCCTCTTCCGGTCCCGCCGTCGGACGCGACCACAGGAGCTGTACTGGTGAGAGGAATATCACCGGACGATCAGGCTGATGCTGGGCTGTTTTAAAGCTGTACTGTGAGTGTTATTTTGACTTTGTTTTCTGTACCTAATAAATTCTATTTTTCTCACTCACCGAGTTCGGCCCTTTTCTTCCTATTTGGGCCCCCGGGAGAGAAGCAACTCACGTACTGCCCCCACCAGGAGGGTGAGAAAGTTATTGTTTTTAGCAGCATTCCGTGAAGGAAAGACTGCACATTAAACTCTGCTAACCAGCCCCATTATCCCCTTTTTACCTCAGACCAACAACAGGCTATGTAAACACACCCTGTTAGTCATCCACATATAGCACATATTCTGCTTCTGTTCATAAAAAAACACACAATTCCATTTAAATTTTATTTAAGGATTTTATTTAAGGATTTTCTAATCTATTTTTAAGCTATTTTAGAAATATATTTTTTCATATATTTATATATTTTTACTTTTAATTATCAAGGTTCTTTAATTCCAAAGAGTTTTAAGCTATTTTAAAAATATATTTTTCATACATTTTTAATTCCAAAATTCTTTTGGCTGTATTGTACCGTTCGATTACTAAAACACTAATACCGTGTTCCATATCTTCCTATCCTCTTATCTCTAGGTTTGAGCAAAATCCCGTGCGCTGACCAACCCTCCACATCCACTGCAAATCTCACTTAGGGTGGGGGTAAAGGGGCTACACAAGTCTTATTAAAATGTGCAAACAACAAGTCTTATCACTAAAATGTGCTTCATACAGCTTAATTTCAAGTTGTGCCTAATACGAATAATATTGTATACTATTAGTTTCAAACTGCCCAAAAGTTTCCTTAAGAAAAAAACAATTTAAAACATCTTAACCTATTGAGTGCTGAAGTGTGTGTGTGTGTGTGTGTGTGTGTGTGTGTGTGTGTGTGTGTGTGTGTGTGTGTGTGTGTGTGTGTGTGTGTGTGTGTGTGTGTGTGTGTGTGTGTGTGTTGCTATTCTACTAAATATAGATAATATATAGGTATACAATAATATATAAAATGGAAGTGTACTAATTTGTATCCATGAGACTGAAATGAAGTCTATGATTCAGCAAACCCCCCAAACCCATAGCGCACCTACCACGAAAAAATATCTTTTAGCGCGCAACTTTTACTTAACTGTTTTCTTATTGTGATACAGAAAAAAAATTACAATGCAACCTGTTTATTTTTATATTTTCAATAAAAGACATGTGGCTGGGTGGGTGAATGACAGGTGGGAGACAGTGAATGACGGTGGGTTGGAGACAGTGACTAGGTGGGTGACAGGGACTGGATGGGTGAGTGAGTGAGTGGGTGATAGTGACTGGGTGGGTGACAGTAACTGACTGAGTGGGTGGATGACAGTTTGAGTGACTGGGTGGGTGACTTACCTTGAACGGTGGGTGCTGTTTCCTTGCCGCCAGACACTTCCTCCTATTGCCCCCGATATCACCGGCAGCTGCCAGGGGCGGGAGGGAGGCGGCTGCAGGGGGGGGGCGTGGCGGACAAGGGCAGGAGGCGCGCGAGGGGGAAGCTGAGTTGGTGCTTCCCCCTCTGTATCAAGTTGGGAGCGGGGGGGGGAAGGGGCTGGGTTGCATGCGTGGGGGTTGCGCGCGTGTGTGGTGATTCCCCCTCTGTCCCATGTGGGCAGCGGGAAGGCTGTGTTGCACGCACGGGGCCTGTCTTGGCGCTTCCCCCTCCGTTCCATGTGGGGAGCGGGGGTGGGCTGGGTTGCGTGCGCGCTTGGCCTGTCTTAGTGCTTCCCCCACCGTCCCACGTGGGGAGCGGGGGTGGGCTGGGTTGCGTGCGCTTGGCCTGTCTTGGCGCTTCCCCCTCCATCCCACGTGGGGAGTGGGGGAACGGGGAGCGGACAAACAGGCGCATGCGCGGGGACCACGAGAATCGCCGCCATTTAAAAAATGTTTTTAATGTAATTAACTGGCACCCGGCCGAGCAGGGGGCCCGGGCCTCCCTGACTCATGGGGCCCAGGGCGCCAGTATCCTTTTTCCCCCCTGTTGGCGGCCCTGTGTGTTTTACTACTGTGAAGTAAATATTATTATTATTATTATTATTAATAAAGTATTTAAACATTATCCTTATTACTTTGTTTTGTCAATTGGATGTTGCATTGAGCACCACTGTCTTTGTTGTATACATTTGCAACGCCCAGTAGCATACTCTTTGACTTAAATATATATTTATGATGTGGTGGGTGTGGGAGTTTGAGCTAGCTTGGAATGTGTGTGTTAATCAAGTTCTGACTGGTAACAGTTGCAATGGAGGTAGGTGGCACCTCCACCCAGAGCTCACTCTTCCTCACCTTTTTAATTTGGGAGGTCTTTTCACTTTGCTGCAAAGAACATGATCTACTATGGTTGCTTCCCCTCATACAGAGGTAAATGGAAGGGTTCACAGTGTAGTGTAGAACCTGCATTAATTTTGGTTATACCGTGACGTGGTATGCAGGCTTATGACGCTTTGGTCAAAGGGTTTAACTTAATAACCAAGTAAATATTATTATTATTATTATTATTATTATTATTATTATTATTATTATTATTAAAGTATTTAAACTTTATACTTATTACTTTATATATTTTGTCAATTGGATGTAGCATTGGGCACCCCTGTCTTTTATGCAACAAAAGACAAAGAAGCCAAATGCTACATCCAATTTGACAAAATATATAGTAATTAGTATATAAATACTTTAATAATATTCTCATAAACAAGGGTCATTTTGGTAAAACTCTTTGGCCAAAGGCTTTAACAAAATGACCCTTTTTTTATTTAACTTATATTTTTATTAAGATTTTCAAACATAAATGGGAAGGGATACAGAAAAAAAGGGGAGGGAGGGGGAACAACCATTTTGCGACAGAATTTTTACAATGACAACAATCATATAACATATCATACAAAGTTTTGAATTCTATAAGGTTTTATCACATTTTTTTTAAGCGAAATATCCTTCACTTATCGATCCCAGATCCCCTAACCTATTGGGGCCTTACTCTATCCAACATCCCAGGGATCCCAGACTATCAAATTTCCTTGTGGTGTGATTAAAAAATGAGGTGTCTTTCCATTAATTGAACATAGTTAACCCTTCTACTAACCTCTCTTCTGGAGAGCAGCAGTGTCTCTTTCCACGCTACATCTACCGCGCACCTAGCCACCGTTAAAATATGCATAATTAATTTAGCTGAGTAATGGTTTACATCTTCCGTAGGTTTAGCTAAGATAATTAAAATTGGGTCTAGCGGAACCTTGATTCCCGTCAAATCTTCTACCAATTTCAAAACTGTCCTCCAGTACAGGTATGCCTGCATGACTGGACAAAACCACCATATACGTGCTAAGTCCCCTATCTGTCTGCATCACTTCCAACATCTATCGGTCGGCTCCGGGAACATTTGCTTTAATCTTTTTGGGGTGGAGTAGGAGTAGCGTAACAAAATTTTGTAAATATTCTCTTTTGTAATTGTACATATAGAAGTTTTGCCCGCATTATCCCATATATCTTCCCAGTCCTCCCTTGTTATTTCCACCTGGAAAGCCAAAGCCCGCTGGTCCACATATTTATGGGCCGTTGTATCCTTTTGGGGTATTAAACCTTGGTACAAGGATGAAACCAGGCCCTTTTGATATTTTTTTGTTTTGCATACATCTACAAATTGTGTTTATTTAGGGAATTCCTCCTCATAGAAAACCTGGCGCACAAAATGTCGGACCATCATATATTTAAACACCTCCGTCCAATGTAAACCATATTTTCTCATCAGTTCCTCAAACGACATCAACTTATCTTTTTCTAATAGATCTCCCATCTCTAGAATTCCACTCTGTCTCCAGGTTTCAAAATCCCGACCCTCAATCCCAACTAAAAACCCTGGATTACCAAACAGGGGCGTAAGTCTAGATGAGTTGATATAACTTTGTATTTCTTTTTTACTAACTGACAGATTTTCAAAGTAAACCCAGTTACCGCCGTCTTGGGCTGACTCCCAGGCCAGTCCTAGAGCTCGACCAGGGCAGAGTAGGTAGGCCAAACGGGTATTTAAGTGAGCTTCCAGATCCACCCAAGCATAGGTCCTTCCTGGGGAATGCTAATAAACCACTTGTTTCAAATGAGAAGCTACATAATATTTTAGAATATTTGGAACTGCTAGACCCCCTCTTTCTTTGGACTACAGCATAATTGACCTAGCTATTCTCGGTTGTTTGTTTCCAAATAAATTGCATAATACGTTTTTGGATTTCTTTTATATTTATATGTGGGACAGATATTGGTAATGTTTGGAAATAATATAGAAGCCTGGGGAGAATATTCATCTTAACCACGGTTATACGCCCTATCCAGGAAATATGGTGAGAATTCCAAGCTTGTAGATCTTTTCTAATCTTAAAAAAAGGTTGGGTAATTATATTTATATAATGAGTCATTGTCCCTAGTGAGGTATATCCCCAAATACTTCAGATCTTTTCCCACCTATAGTCAAAATGTAATTTAAGAACATCGACCTCCCTTTCCATTAACGTTAAATTTAGCGCTTCCGATTTTCCCACATTAACTTTATACCCAGATAACTCCCCAAACCTCCGGAGAACAGATTGTAAATTCGGGAGAGATGTCAATGGGTTAGCTATAGTAAGAATAATATCATCCACAAAAAGTGATAATTTTTAACACACTTTTATATTAATCCCTTGTATTTTTGGGGAAGCTCTGATTGTTGCCGCGAGGGGTTCAATTGTCAGGGCAAAAAGTAGAGGAGAGATGGAGCAACCTTGTCCAAATGCCACCAACGTCCTATCAAATGCCTTTTCTGCATCTAAGCTCAACAACATTGCTTTTGTCTTAGATTTATGTATCTGATCTATCACATTAATAATATTTCTTGTGTTATCCGACGCCTGGCATTCGCTCACAAAACCTACCTTGTCATTAATCTAGGGAGTATTGGGTTCAACCTATTGGCCAAAATGTTACTATAAAATTTCCGATCCGTATTGATCAATGATATTGGTCTGTAGCTACCACAGCTTAGAGCAGTGATTCCCAACGAGGGTTTCGCGGAACAGTCCCAGGGGTTATGCCTGATCGTTGGCCACCCGCAATCACTTTGCGACCCACAATGGCTTTCCTGGCTCTCCCCATGCCCCCCCCCCAGCCCGCTCTAAGGACTGCAGGAGCGCGCTATAGCAGTGCGGCACTTATGTGCCTGCTGCTAGCTAGAGTGAGCACGTGTGTGCGTGCAGTCCTGCCTGCTCTGCTGCCAGCTCGCCGCCACCAACTCATTGATGCTTCCTGCCCGCCACCACCACCTGCTCGCTGACAATTCCACTGTCTCTTGCCCTCCGCCGGCAACCGCAGGATACTAGCCTCTCCTACTGCCTGAGGTAGGCATATAGGGGGAAAGAGATGTGAGATCCCGGGTGGCAGAGGGTGATGTGAGATACAGGGGGGGGGGGTGATGTGAGATGCAGGGGGGTGGGTATATTAGGTTGACGATGAGGGGTGCTGGGGGAGATATGAGGATGATGACGATGAGGGGTGCTTGAGGTGATGATGAGGGATGCTGGGGGAGATATGATGATGACGAGGGGTGCTGGGGAGATATGTATTCGGGGTGGGGTTCTTTTTTAAATGTATTGTGGTGGGGGTCTTTTTAAAATGTATTGGGGCGGTGGGGGTCTTTTAAAATGTATTAGGGTGGTGGGTGTCTTTTTAAAATGTATTCACGGGCCGTGAATTTTTGCTATGCATTGCAGGATGGGGCTATATATATATTAAGGGGGTGGTTTTTTTTGATCTGTATTTTGTGGGGAAGATTGAGTGAGTGGGGTAATTGACAGAAGGTACACTGGCAACACACTTTATTCGAGCTCGGCTAGTCCCACGAATTCGGGTATACCTGGGTGTATTGAGGTTTGTGACTGTTTTCTGCCCGAGTGCATTGAGGTATTTTCCAGGCAGGGATTGAAGCATTTTATTCCCGCTGGCTGCAATACTGCACAGTATATATATATATACTGCATTACAATTCATGAATTTATGCCATCTGGTAGACACGCGAAGCATTGCAGCCTATTAAATCCTAATCATTATCATTTAACAGATCAGCCGCCCGTCAGCCAGGCATGAACCCAGGCTGGGAAGGCAAATGCAACGGGGCTTGTCAGAGGTGAGGAGCGGCGCATTCCAGGTATCTGCCAGGTACATACTGGGTATTTGCTCGAATAAAGTGTGTCGGTGCAGTAGGGGCGAGAGAGGGGGAGGGAGAGCGTGAGTGAAGAAAAGAGGAAGTAAGAGTGAGACGCAGGGGAGAAATACATGCGTGGGGGGAGAGTGAGTGAGACGGAGGGGAGAGAAATACATGGGTAGAGGGTGGGAAATAGAGGGGGCTCGTAAGGTGTGAAATGTTGTGATTTACCACTGTCAAACCTAATACGTATCAGCAAGATAGGGGTTCCCCGAGATTTTTCGAAATACTTCAAGTGTTCCTCCAAACAAAAAATGTTGGGAATCACTGGCGTGGGCCCGAAGCATTTGATGGCTTCAATGAGCTAACCGCCCATACTAACTCTAACCGCATTTAAAACTTTGTGGTCTTCCTCCAATAATTTTGGGAGGTTACAATCTCCAAGGTCGGCCTCAATCTGGGTCAGGTCCGGGACTTTAGCATTCGGAGTTGAATTGTCGAGATCATAGAGATCCGTATAAAATTTAGCAAATTCCTCTGCTATCTTTGAGGGGTTATAAGTTACTTCTCCTCCTTTTAACCTAATAGCAGGGACTAATGCTCTCGACCTGATCCCTTAAGTTTATTAGTGTAACGCCTGTATGCCCGCAGACCTGGCCAGTCCCCAGTACTAAGGTGGGTAAGGGTATAACACGCACCCACAGCAGTGAGGGCGTGCCCAGAGTGTGATAATGCGTTGCCGGGCCTGGTAAGAAAAGGGTTAACGTATACTTGCAAAGTCCGGGGTGCCAGAGATCGGATAGTAATGTCTGTGTGCCAGAGTTCAAGGATTGGAGAGAGCAGCGTAGTGATGTCCGTAAACCAGAGTTCAGGGGTGGGAGAAAGCAGCGTAGTGAAGTCCGTAAGCTAAGGTTCAAGAGCAGGAGAAAGCAGAGTAGTCGAATCAAAAGCAGTAAGTTCAAGGCAGGGGAATTCAAACAGAAGCATGGACAGGAACCAGCGCTGAAACAAACAAGGGAGCTAGGCATAGACATTGCACACACAGGAGTCACAGGAAAGCTATGCAGAGCAATGAGTAAGTGGACAGAGTGGGGTTATAAAGGAAGGAGAACCAGTAGGAGAGAGAGGAGGAGCAGAGGATTGAGTGAGAGTTTGCAGGGATAGGTCTGAGAGAGCAGGGGAGGTGACGGGAATAATTAAGGGATAAGTCCTGTAAGCCACGGGTGGCGGAGCTAGACGGCAGAGGGCAGATAGCGTGTGGAGCGCCCTCTGTAAGGGTATTATGCACGTGCACCGCGAGTGTCACGGAACGTGAGGGAGGAAGCACCGCAGGGGCGCTCAGCAACGGGGGTGAGAGACGGAGAGGCAGAGGAGCAAGGTAATACTGTATGGAGGCTGGGGAAATAGAGGCATGCCGGGGGCCGCGGGTACCGCGGAGGGGTATCAGTGATCGTGAACGCGCGCGCACATTGCGGAGGACGCGCAGGTGACCTGAACGTGCGTCACGGCATGCCAACCACGCCGCAGAGGAATGGCCGCGAGGGAGAGAGCGAGGACGCAGGGAAGAGGGAGGGCTAGAGGCAGTGGAAACAGAGGTGACGGGGACACGCTGGGAAGCGCGAGTTCCCCGATCCGTCACAATTAAATGGTCCGCCTTATCTCCCTTATCATAATATTTTTGTTTAGTCCACTTAAGAGCTTTCTCTACATTCTCTAATTACACCCTCTTAAGATCCTCCCTTGCCTGTTTCAGGATTTTATAATTTTCCCCAATGGGTTATTTTTATGTGATTGTTCTAATTTTACAATTTTTCCTGTTAAATAGTTTTGCCTTTCTATTTTTATTCTCCTTATGTGTGATGCTATTGACATAAGCTGTCCTCTGAATGTGGCCTCAGGTGCCTCCCATAGTATTGATGTTGATTCTACAGAGCCATTGTTGATATGAAAATAATTTTTGAGTGAGTCTCCAATTTGTGAGCTAATCTCTGGGTAATTCAGTAACGCGTCGTTCATCCTCCAATGGAATGATTTAGTCCTAGCAAATGGCGGATCGAACAGGATCGCCACGGGGCATGTCTAACCACGTGATAGGCCCTATATCTGAGTGGACCAATACCTCCAGAATACCCGGGGGTTCAAATATATTGTAAATTCTGGAGTAGGTATTGTGCGGGTGAATAAAAGGAGTAATCCCTCTGTCCTTTTATGTGAGCTACAGCAAGCATCCCGCCAACCATATTCTTTAAGAAGCAGTCTACATTTCTTAACTGCACTATAAACCATATAAGAGTGTGATTGCTCTGTCTGGGTGGACTTATCCACATCCGGATCTGGTACCATATTAAAATCACCTCCCTGTATCAACAGTTGTTCTTGGCTATCTGCCATGGATTTGCCCCACATTGGGTGCATATTCACTAACGTGGCCTGAAAGAAACCCGTGAACCACTACAGACCTCCCCCCTTGATCTCTCTTAACCTCCAATGCTTGAAACGGGATGTCTTTTTTTGCTAGTAAAAGAGTAAAATGCTATTGGGTATGTCCCGCTAAAGGTATTTGGAGGGGTTCGTGGGCATCAAAATGCATCTCTTGCAAAAAACAATATCTGATTTCAAGTTTCTAAAGTCTTTTAGGGCCAGTCTACATTTACCATTAATTGTTAAGACATTTAACATTGAGGGATACTAGCTTCAGTGGTGCTTGACTAGTCATTTCCAATGTCGTGTGTCTCTCTCTCTCTCACATGTGAAAGTTGAGAATGAAAAACTTTAATTGTTGTAGGGGACAAATGGGAATAAAAAACAAAGGGAAGGGACTTTCCCCCTCCGGGAAAAACAAAAACAGCAAAAATTAAACTTTTAGATAAGATGAGTGTAACCATCCACTCATCGCAAATTTGCGGCCAGACCCTACGTGGCCTGGCCTGGTGGACATATGGTCCTACTGGGGGCAACTGGACGTCGGGCATGCAGAGCTCCCACAGATCCTGCACACCCCGCCTCTATCTGCTTACCTTCCCCTGATCGCGCCCTCACCACAGCTTGATTAGAATATAAAGGAGCCTAAGGCCTCGGTCCCGCTGCGCTCGTTGGCGCGGGCGGCCATGTTGCGAGTTCCCCACCAGCAGGGGAATCCTCGTGAGCCGGTCCCGGTCCCCCCTGGCGGCACAGCTGACTACACACTGTGGCGCGTCAGCCGCTAGGAGACACAAGAGAATGGTGTTTCCTAGCGTTGACGCGTCACAAGGTGTGGCTGTGAGCCAATGGGGAGGGGAGGCTTCGGGAGGAGGAGAGGCTTCGGGGAGCGGGGAGGAGTGTGGAGTGAAAGCAGGTGAGTGCCTGTCTGTGTGTGTGTCTGAGTGCGTGCGTGCCTGTCTGTGTGTGTATGTGTGTGCCTGAGTGCGTGAGTGCCTGCCTCTGTCTGTGTGTGTGTGTGTGTATGAGTGAGTGCCTGCCTGTGTGTGTATGTGTATGAGTGCGTGAGTGCCTGCCTGTGTGTGTGTGTGTGTGTGTGTATG